>NC_088925.1:50282500-50477500 GCF_038396675.1 Hydra vulgaris
ACAGCTCTCTAATATTATTAAAAAAAAAGTTTTTCAATATTATGTCATTTAAGTCATGGGATGGTATCTTGATGTAATCAGTGGTTGGGATGGTGTAATCAGTGTCATTTTAGTCGAAGTTTTGTAAAAATATCAAAATCATTTTTATAAAAAACACAAGGTAAAAAAAATTTTCAAAAATCATTATGAAACAGCAAGGTAAAAAAAAATTTAATTTGCACAGAAGAGTCTACAAAAAATTTATGAATGATAAACACATTGTTAAATAGAACAATTTTGTTAAGACAAGGTTGATCTGCATTTCATTTTTTTAGCAAAATTATGGATTGCTGTATCTAAAACCGATATCAGACCTTGTCAGACTTAGAGTGTCATTATATCAGACTATGTCAGACTTTGTTATTATATCAGCTATGTCAATTCTTAACTTAGCTTTTTTTATTTTTGGATAAAATTTTAAACAAACTCCTCCTATTACAGGGTCGGTTGCAGCATTTTTTGATATTTGTAATAACTTCCGGACATGGAACAAACTCCAAACATTTATATGTTTATACTTATATAATGTAAGGATAATCATTGCAAAAAAATGCCATGATTAAAGCTTGGAAGTAAAAAAGTCCTAAAATTTAAGCCACAATGACCCCAGTGTACGAGCAAATTTTTTTTACTATTCTTAACTAAATTTATATTCATTGATAAATTTTAAATTTCATGAAATTTCTCTTGATATTCAAAAATTATGATCTTAAAAAATTTATGATCCCCTCATATTGAAAGAGTTTAAACCCCCTCATATTGAAGGAGTTCAAACTTTATATAGTTGTAAAATGCTTTTTACAGTATGTAATATTACTCAAAATCAAAAAATATCACATTAACTTCGAACTTCATCTCAGGCATAAGTGTTTAGATAAATCTCTGATCCCACTTGAAATAGCCTGCTGCCAGGGACTTCAGTATATACATCAACTATCTTATAGCCTGTTGCCGCAAAGAAGTGTCACTAGATCAACTGAGGGTTTGGCATAGGGTAGCAATCTTTTCTTTAATTATTCTTTGTTTTTTTTTTACTACTTTTTTTAAAATGCTGTATGCTAAAAAGATAGTAACAATTTATTATCTAGATAAGCTATAGTATATATATATATATATATATATATATATATATATATATATATATATATATATATATATATATATATATATATATATATATATATATATATATATATATATATCGTCTTGGCCAGGTAATATCTCACTTGTGTAAAAAGAAAAATTTTACAGGAGACTGAAAAAACTATATATTTCAATGAAATGAGGTTTTAAAAGTAAGAGTAAAAAACAAATAACTAACAAATTATATTATAATTTGTTAGTTATTTGTTGATAAAATCAAAAATCAAACAATAAAAACAAAATTATTTACGTCAGGATCTACATAACTGCAATAATTTTTTTTTTTTTAAATTTGATTCCAAAGAAAAACAAATATATTTATAACTCTTTTTTACTCATTGCAAAAGTAACTCTATTAAATGAAATTAGCCGTCTTACAATTTTTTTTCCCAAAATAAATGTGACATCTGAGTTTTTATTATGAAATATAATGTTTTGTCAATGACTTTTTTTTTTTTTAATAAAAATTTTATAAAATTTTGCTTTTTTTGAGTACCAGGTTGACATACTTTTGAAACATTTTTTGTAAGATAATATTAGGGGTCCATTAAATATTCAAGGGTCAGTTGGGACCACTAAAAATATTTCTTATTCCAAAATTTTTATACTATTTTATTCAGGAAATGGAGGAGCACTTTTTATATATATATATATATATATATATATATATATATATATATATATATATATATATATATATATATATGTATATGTATATATATATATATATATATGTATATGTATATATATATATATATATATATATATATATATGTATACACACACATATATATACACACACATATATATACACATATACATATACATATACATATATATATATATATATATATATATATATATATATATATATATATATATATATATATATATATATATATATATACACACATATATATATATACATATATATTTATATACATATCAGGGGCAGATCCAGGATTTTTATTGACTGTAGTAAAAATGCCATAAGTATTTTTTGGTCTTAAAAAAAAAAAAAAAATGTCGTCACTTTTCACATTTGCCGACAGCACAAAAAGTCCAAGTTTGCCAACTGTACAATATGATCTACATTAAAGCGGGTCATACTTTTTTTTTTTGTGTGGCTATAGCATAAAAAGTTGTTCTATTGGTCCAAAATCTAGGGACCATAAGATTTTTTAAATTTTAAGCTCAGTAAGTACTTGCAACTTGTGGAAATAATGTGAAAACATATATCAATTTTATAAAGGCATATTCTTATTAGTGTTCACTGCGTTTAGTTTATATTACATTCGCTGGTACATGAAATGAGATTAGATAAGTCTAAGTAACCATAAATTAATCATACATTACCTTAACTCAACCAAAAGTAATCCTAGCATATCGTAAATTTACTCTCATCAAACCCTGTATTACGGTAATATATGTGTTTAACATGTTCTGTTTTATATTTTAGATTGTTTAAAAAAAGTGGTAATTGATTCTTGCTACAACAGGGTTTATTTCAATCAGTTGTTTATAATCAATCTTTTCTAATTGTTATATGATATTGTTTGGACAAGTTGGTTTCCATTGTATTGAGTATTAATAAATGGCGTCCGTCAGCACAAGACTTGGGACTAAACACTCAGTTCTGGGGCAGCCTGCAGTTATAAAAAAAAATCAACTTCCTACATCTAGTGATGTTTACAGACTGTATGACTACTACTTAAAGCACAACAAATATGATTGTATGCAGAAGAGAGTGACAGCTGTAGCACATGAAGTTGTAAGTATCTACAACACTGCGAGTATCCCAGTAATGGACACAAAGAGTGTAGTCAATCGTATAAAGAAGTTGATTGATAAAGTTAAGGGTCTTGCTAAATATCCCAGTTCTAAGAAGACATCCATCAACTACCAAGACTGTTTGAAATCATTACAAACTGTATTTGATATATGTACTTATAAATGTGTTGACAGCGGTATACAAGAGAATTCACAATGTATTTGTCCACTGTCGCATAAAATACCTCCAACAGAATGGTCTTTCTGGTTGGACCAAAAAACTGAAAGGAAAATGTATATAGGTGCTATAGATATAAAAGCTACAGGTATGTTGCAGAAGAAAGAAATGAGAGCAGTCAAACGTTTAAAATTTGAGCGCAATCAGAAAATAAAATATGAGACAAAAATAAATTATATCTACAACAACATGAGTGATGATGCTGATGATGATGGTGGTGAGGACGTAGAACTTCAACTAAACATGGGTGATGAAGTTCTTGATTATGAAATAGTGGTGAGTCTGATGATGGTGTTGCAGCACCCAGAAACATGAAACAGTATCCGGAGTTGTGCAAAGCTTTGGACAGATGCAAGATTAGTAACAGAGAAGCTTGTCTTGTAGTGAATGCAGTGCTAAAGATATGAAGCTATTGTCGACAGAAACTGCAATAGATCCTGCAAAACTTAGACGTCAGAGAGGTCTTTGGCGGCAGAAACAAGTTTCTAAGCATGCTGCCGAGATGCAAGAACTAATTTGTATTGGATTTGATGGGAAGAAAGACTTAACTTTTGTTGAGAAGTCTGGTATACGTAGAAGCATAAAGGAAGAACATTATGTTATTGTATCATTTCCAAACAATAACTACATTGATCATGTAATGCCAGAAATAGGTAAAGCAGTTGACGTTGCAAATGAGATATTATCGATAATTGCAAATACAAATTCAGCAAGTACGCTACTAGCAGTTGTTTGTGACGATACAGTAACCAATACAGGCAAATGAAATGGTGTGATTCGAAAATTAGAGAAAGGCGATGTAAGACCACTGCAATGGCTTGTTTGCCTGTTGCATGCTAATGAACTACCATTTCGGAAATACATTTCTGCTATTGATGGAGGATGTACAAGAGGTCCTAGTAGTTCCAGTGGTGTAATTATGAGTGCGCTAGACTTTGACCCCAAGGATTTACCAATTTCAAAGTTTAAAGCTATGTTAGGAAAAGTGGTTGAGATTAATGATGAGGTTAAGAACAGTCTAAGTACAGATCAAATATATCTTCTTAGAGCATGCTTAGCAGTGCAGCAAGGTTATACAAATAGTGATGAAATTAGGTCTTTACAGAACGCAATGCCAGGAAATTTAAACCATGCTAGGTGGCTGACAAAAGCCAACAGAATTTTGAGATTGTATATGTCAAAAGAAGTCTGTTCCCCATCACTATACAAAATTGTACGCTTTATAGTAAATGTTTACGCTCCTTCATGGTTCAATATCAAGAGTCATCCTTCTTGCGCTGATCGTGCAAAGAACTTTTTTTACTTGCTGAAGCAGTGTCATGAGCTTGGAGCAGAAGATTGGAAAATATTAGAGCCTGTGTTGCAGAACAACAACTACTTTGCCCACTCCGAAAACATTCTTCTTTCTGGTGTTTGTGACAATGATGATTCTGTGCGACATTTCTGTTGTGAAAAAATAATTAATTTGAGAAGTACTTCGTGTAGTTCCTCTGTGCGTGTTTTTGATAAGTCAAGTATCAAGCTAAACGCCAATGCTTTGACTTACGTTGATATGATTGACTGGACTACAGCTAACCTCACACCACCACCGTTGCTAGCAGCTATTGAAAGTGAAAAACTTCAACACTGTCAGTTTGATTTCATTTTTGGTATACCCTGTCACTCTCAGGCAGTTGAGCGTGCTATCCAAGATATCTCTGCAGCAAGCTCAACCGTTTTTGGGCATGAATCGCGACATGGAATGATTTTACAGTGTACTGCATCAAGAACAGAACTACCTAGTGTTAGCTGTAAATCAGACTTTTTGTAAATTACGTTTGATTATATTGTTTCATTGAACTAATAATATCTAGAACTTCACCATTTAAGTGAATTTTATGTTTCGACGTCGATAACACCCCCTTATCGTTGACAGGGCTGCATTTAAGGGGGTGCATCTTTTTTTTTAACTTTTTTTTATAGTAAGCAAAAAATGCTTATAAAACCTCCAAAAAAATACTTTTTTGCGCTAGCCATGGATATGGCCTCTGTATCATATTAAGTGCTTGATGAATTTCTTATATTTTCAGCTATAAGCCATTAAAGGGTAAATCTTTGCGGTAAAGTTGCAAGTACAAGACACCTATTGTTTTAAATGTTTTTGGCCTTTTTACAATAAGTAGCACCTAGAGCAACTTTTTAGACCATAGCCAGGTTAGCTAAAAAAAAAAAGTAAAAAAAAAAGAGCAACTTTTTAGACCAGGTTAGCAACTCTAAAAAAAAAAAGTATGACCCGCCCTAATCTACATATTCAATTTGCTGGTTTAAAAGAGCTAAATTTGCAGGCATAATGAAACAAAATTCATTGATAGGGGATGGGGGGAGGGAATCACACACCATTTGCGCCAGCCTTGGATGTACAGTGGCTTGTAGTGATGCATGAGATCCCCTACCACTACTTTCTTCTTTCATCCATTAAGAGCGGAAGAACATTACCTGATTTACGCGACGTTAAAACTATCGAGTTAAACTGAATACTTTTTAACGAAATGATAGTTTACTTGTTTTTTATGGCTTTTAATCATGACTAAAACCCTAAACGAACCCTTATTCTCAGTTGATGTACTTAAATTTGATTCTTGGTGTTCCTATTGTCAGTCAATGTTTTATTTGGCATAATATTTAAATTAACAAAATATTTGCGGTTGTTAAAATGTTTTGGTCTGCAAAAAAATTGGAGATTGATATTTGAAAATAAAAATGACAAATTTAATCTTAATTTGTTTAAAACTCAATTTTTTTATTTAATTAAAATTTGTTTTAAAACACATACTTTATTTAATGGCTTACCTTATAAAATATCTGAAAATTAAAATAGACACTTCAATGATTTATATAAATTCATAAAAACAATTTATTAATATTTTCATATTTTTAATAATATACTTCATTACAATAAACTTTTTGTCAAATAATGAAAAAAAGAAACAGGTTTCGAATCAAATAAAAAATTTCAAATAAACGTTTCAATAAAAATATATTGCTTTAAATAAATAAGGAATGCTTTTAAAATCCCAAAATAGCAAACTCCTGGCATATTACAATTAACAACGATACTATCAACAAATGTCAGCAAATAATAAAAACAAAAGTGTCAATGAATAAATGTCAACCTAACAAGACAAACTTAATACGGTCGTTCTTTGTTTAAAACAACATAGTTTTTTGTTTGATTTGGATGTAGAAAGTTTTCAGTTTTTTATAAATGAATATAGGAAAGTATATTGTGACGATAATACTCAATTTCAATTAAGTAATGCATTAAAGCATAAAAGTATTGAATATAGAAGTCAAATAAACTTTATTTTTGATCAAATTGAAGAAAAGCCATTGAACAGTATTGTCAAAAGGACATTTTAATCCACCTATTTCAAATGATTTTAGATATTGACCAAAGTTTAAAAAAATAAAACATTGTACTGGCAAAATTTCATATTTGTTAAGCAAATCATAATTTCAATATACATGTTAATGTAAACAAGAGACTTCTTTGGTTTCGAAGAAAACTTAAAAAATATGTCTAACGATACTTTTCTTAAATTTCTAAATTCTGTTTCAAGTAGTTCTGCAACAAATTTTCCTAACATAACATATTTGTAACAAAAGTGTTTCTCTTAATAGCATTTTAATCAGCTAGACTATTTCTTAACGTGAATAATTTGCAAAATGCCATGTGACATGTGTTAATATTTTATGCCTATTTTCTGACTTTTTTCATGCATAATGCTGTATCGCCAAAATCTGAAACAAACTTTCTTTGTTTATCGTTTACATCTCTGAGGAAGCTTTTTGATCATTATTGAACCTAAAATATATGCCCACACTTTTTAGATGAAAAGTTTTCCATTATGTGAAAGCAAGTTTAATAAAATCACCAGTCTTGTTAATGCTTGAGATAGTAGAAGTTTTAGGTTGATTAAGAAGAAGTAAGAGTAAGAAGAAAAAGGTTTTGCTTTTCGAGCCCATTATTTTGTGTGTTTTTGATAACGTGGACAAAAATCAAACCACAAAAGAGTTCTATTTGTAGTTAACCAAGGTTTTTCATTAAATGTTAAAGTTAGATTTTATCACATTTAATTGCCTTTGCTTTGCTATTTGACTTTCTTACTGATTTTAAAGTTAAACGAATTTGATTACATAAAAATTAGGAATTTTATATGTTTACAGGTTTTCACAACATTTTCAAAAGAAATTTAGGACCATCAAACATATAACTTGTATTACAAGCTATTATAACATCTAAAATACTTTTCAAAAGAGAATTTATATCAATGGTTTTCCCAAAACAGCAACTTCCTGATACAATAACATTTTTATAACATACACCTTGTCAAAGGAAACAATAGTTCCTAGTAGAAGTTAAAAAAAAAAAGTAGTAGAAAGTTCCTTTGATACAGTTTTATTAGACAATCCCTATGGGAATCGTTTAATAAAACTGTATTGTAATTTTTAATTAGAGCTGAGCCTTTAATTTTGGAAGATTTATGATATTCGTGCAGGTTCTTTAAATACTAGTCTTTCCATCTTGATCAAAAATGCGTCAATAACATGGAAAGATGTTTATTACATTGATTTATATCTATATTATAATCATTTTCGAAAGAGAATTTATATCATTGGTTTTCCAAAAACAGCAACTTCCTGATACAATAACATTTTTGTAACATACACCTTGTCACAGAGAATAATAGTAGTAATTTCCTAGTAGAAATTTCCAAATTAAAAAAAAGTAGTAGAAGATTCCTTGCAATTTTAGAATAAACTAAAAATCTATCAGAGAGGAAAATTGTGCATTTTAAGTTAACCTTTTTGAAGTTTTGATGTCAATCAGATCATACAATAAAGTATTGCTAGACGTTTTAAAACTCGCATTAGGTAAACGTTCTCTCCAACGTGTTTTGTTCTCTTTGTCTCTGGGAAATCTATCAATTTTTTAAAACGTTTTTAAACCGTTTGACTTCTTTAATGATAAATAACTCATAGAACAGCAATAAACACATCTCACCATTTTTCATAAACATAAACAAATTTCACCATTTTCATAATAGGCTAAATAAATAAACCAACAGACGGTGCTGTTTAGTCTTTATAATTATAAAACCTCTTCATTTAATGTTTGTTACCCACTATTAAAAAAAGTTTTATTAACGGAGAGTGGATATTTTACAGAATTTCTGTCTTTGCTACACAATTTTTTTTTTGCTACAGGTTCTTGCTTGATGACTTTTAGTCACTACGTAAGACCTCCTTGTTAATAAAAAGATTGGGCGTAAATAGGCTCAATATATAAAAAATTATCGGGGGTATGTATAGAGTTGTTTCAAAATATGACAGATTGACTTTTGCTACAGTTGCTTCGCCATTTTATTTAACTCCCAGTTCAATTTAAGTTGATACGCTGCGAAATGTTTGACATTATTTTAAAAATTTATGGGCATGTGAGACAAAACCCGATTCAGTGAAGCATTTCATTTTTCCGAATGAAATATTTCCGTAACATAGTCAACTTGGTTCAGATACAGTTTATATATATATATATATGTATATATATATATATATATATATATATATATATATATATATATATATATATATATATATATATATATATATATATATATACATATATATATAAATATATATATATATATATACATACAAACATACATACATATATATATATATATATGTATGTATATACATACATACATACATACATAGATATACAAATAAAGTTTATACATACATATATATATATATATGTATGTATATACATACATACATACATAGATATACAAATAAAGTTTATATATATATATATATGTATGTATGTATGTATAAACTTTATTTGTGTAGAAAGTTTTTAAATGGTTTTATCATTATTTGAATGAAATTTTTAATTTAACAACAACCAGAAATAAAATAAAATTTTTAATAATTTAAATTAAAACTTTAGATGGCAACAATTATTCGTAAACAACCTCAACCTGAAAATGAACAATCTTCTGCTAGCAGATCTAGGAAGAAAAACAAAGGCAATTTTTTATAATTTTTCAAATATCTGTCAATATTGTTTTTGTAAATACAAATACAGTTCTGATAAAAACTCTTCAAAATTATAATATAAAAGTGTCATTTAGTTCTATACAAGGCTTTTTAAACAGTATAGAACAGATATTTTAATAAGGTCTGGATCTATTTATGTTTATTATAATTTTTTTTTCTATTTAAAACTGAAAGGAGCATATTATATATACTCATTCTATTTTTTAATCTCAACGTGTTTATGTTAATGATTCTTGTTTTACTTAAAAGCTTTGGCATATAAATTTGCTAAATAGTCACACACGAGCAGTGAACGCCTGAGGGGAAAATGAAGTACTTTAGAATATGAAGAGTTATTTTTCGAACAAAGCTTATTTTAACAGTTGTCAAGACAAAAATAAAGATTAATTGAAGTATATTTTAAAAATATACTCATATGATGATAAAATAAGACAGGCAATGAAAGACAGACAATACTTACAATAATTAAGAAAATAAAAAAAAATGTTTTTATAAAAACTTAGGATGAACAAAGATATACAACAAATATATCACCAAACAAAAACATACAAAAAATATATTGACTACAAAATAAAAAGTATGCATACAACAATGTAAGGCCTAAGAATGGAAAAAAATGTTAATGCTAATGTGTAAACATAATTTGTGTAGTGATTTAGTAATAAACATCTCCTCAGAGTCGCGTTTATTATTACTGGTGTTTAATGCGGATCAGCACTAATAATTAGTTTATCCCATCAGAAAAACGTCATCGTCACTTATGCTTTACTTACTTTATGTGACTTACGCCTAATCCATACTGCAGTAAAAAAGGACTCACTACAAACAGCCAGAACCCAACCATTCCCAAATTTGTAAAGCACAAATATTTTTTTGACGATATAATATTAAAAGTGTAGTTCTACTATACAATATAAATAAAAATAACAAAATAAATCACTAACCAAAAGAAGACATAAAAACACAATAAATTAAAATTCTAACAGAAACACAAAAATAAAAATAAAACAACTAAATATGCAAACAAAAAATAATAATAAATTTCTTTTTTTATTACATTTAAAACCAATGGGTACTTTTAGCATAAATAAACCCAAGACAATCAGAAAGCAATATACCTTATTGAAATTTTTTCTTTAAAAAATCAACAAAACACAATAGAGTCTTCAATAAACTCTAACGCTGTAATAGATACCTCATTCGAATTATGTTAACCGATCAAAACTGTAAGAAAATAAACAACCTGTGCAACCTAAAATCATCACAATAGTTAAAGAATCTATGATAGTGGAAAAAACATTGCACAAAAAATTATATTCAATTACATTCAATTTATAACATACATTTTTATCATAAGTATTTTTTTCGTAAAAATAAAGTTAAAATTTAGTTAAATTCAACTTTATTTTTATGCTTTTAATTTTGTTGCAGAAAAAAATCTTGTTTGTCGTTTATATGAATATGTTGACACTATTTATAAAATATTTTTATTGTATCTAATCCTAACTATTACTCTAATCACAGTAATAGTTTGGATGCTTTTTCTATCGCAAGCATGCCAGCAAGTTGGTTACAGTTGATTTTTTTAAATTTAAAACTGAAATGAGCGTATTACATATACTCATTCCATTTTTTAATCTCAATGTATTTGTGTTAATGATTCTTGTTTTATAGATTTATAGTTCATGAGAATTATGTTGAACTGATAATTTTTTTCTGACTGACAGGCTTCTGGAGGATTGAAATATATATTTAATTAACTTATGAAAGGAAATTTTATTTATAAGTTTATAAACAAACTTTAAAATATACTTTATTAACATAATTATGCAATAGGCATAATAATTTATAAATTATACATAAAAAAAGAAATTAAAATATATACTAAATACATATTTCATATATTTGTTGTATATGTTTCAATATTTATGAAAACAATTTTTAAAGTTTTAAAATATATGACACTATCAATATAATTATAAATACAGTTAATATATTATCATGTCACAAGTATCACTGTATGATAAAAATGTAATAGTTTTATAATAAATACATAAATCATAAGTTATAAATTTATAAGTAAATAATAAATATTTAAATAGATAAACTTTTATAAAAAAAACATAATTACTAGTATCAATGGTTTAGTTTTTCTTCTTGTTGTAATTATACATATAGTAATTAATTGCTTTTTTAGTGCTTTGAAAGAGTTTAAAGAGTGTATAAACTCTGTTAGTGTAGTGACAGGGCATTTGCTCTGTAAAGGAGAAGACAGAGTTTGATTCCCACCACATCCCTAGTAAATAAAAACTTAAAATGAAAACTATTACATCGTTTTGACATTTAATAATCTCAAACTTTTGAGATTATTAAACAATTTAAGCAAAAGTTTGAATATGTTAAAAACTATTTGTATTATATATCACTGAAAATTTGATCACAGATAAATAAAATATTAATCTTTATCTCCAGCGACCACAAGTGAGGAATACTCTCTTGAAGAAAGGCCATGGTTTTCTTGGCACTGTAAGCAGGTGCAGAATCTTACATGAAGGCCCATTGATTATTACCGAACTTCTTCTGGGCCCAAAACAACAAGTTAGCTTTTACAAAGTCAACATAAGTTGTTTGGTTCACTTTGACACCTTTGGGAACAAAGACAAGTGGAGTTTTAGAGCTATTTGAACAAATGCCACCCCATACCATCACTCCTATAGGGTGCTGTCTGCTTGGTATAGTCCAAATTTTCAATGGAACTGTTCTTCTAGGTTTCCCTAGAACTCTGTCATTGTATCTGTTGGGCTCAGGCTCGATTGAGAAGGTTTTTTTGTCCCTGTAGACAACTAAAAGATATGGAAGAATCTGTGTTTAGACATGGTGTGCCGAAGCTGTAATGCAGTGCCTGTGCGTCTGAAGAGTGTAGTAGATTCCAGAGGAGGTTATATTAAACAACATTGAACTTTATATATAGATTAACGTTTTATTTTTCTGTGATCAAATTTTCAGTGCTGAAATACAAATGGTTTTTAACATATTCAAATTTATTTTTTTCTGCAATAACCTGCGCACCCTTGTAAATTTTTATGATTGCTTTATTTATTATTTAGACTTTTAAAAAAATGTTAACATTTCAAGTTATTATTTCAAATTCATTTCATTCAAAAAGTTCAATTCATTCATAAAAATTCATTAACATTAAGTAGTTGTTTTTTTTCTTTAAAGTATTTAAAGTTTTTTGACTTGATAGTCAGAAAAAAAATTATCATCACTGACTACATTTTTTTATTGTTTATGCAACAATGATTGCAAAAAGTGACCATCCAGTTATGTAGACCTGGGAGATATGAAAATAGAAGTAGATTGTAGATGATGTCATTGGGTAAGAATCACAAATGGATGTAAAGACTATTTTGTGGGGGGAATAAAATTTTAGGACTCAGGGATAGGGTGAACAATAACTCACACTCTAGTCATCCTAAACAAATGATAAAACATTGGTCTTTGAGTAAAGAAATTAATATAGATCCACTGGTTTATTAATGGCAACCATGGCTAAAATTATCGCACCATACAAAAACAAGATAAAATAATTTGATACCAAAATATTAAGTAAAATGATGATAAATGGTAATTCAGGCAGCATAAAGAAAAAATAGACTAATAAATGTGGTACTATTTATGGTTTAAACTCTAGATAATAAATTGAAAACCGATAATCACCTGTGTAACATAAAAGTATATAAATGTTGTTAATGTAACAAATTCATAATATAAAGCTCACGGAGCGCTATAATTCTGAGGTGTAAGAGGTAAAAAAATTGGATATGCCATAATAACCAATTAGAATTAAGTAGTGGATGAATGGTGATCCCCCTCCTCATTGAATGAAACCTCATTGGTGAATGCACTGCAATCACCAATGAGGTTTCAGAGAGCCCAAGACCTGCACTAACGCCACTCGTCAAGAGCGTGTCTTTGCAACAGATCTCACCGCCTGCA
The DNA here is from genome assembly GCF_038396675.1 of Hydra vulgaris. Taxonomy (NCBI): domain Eukaryota; kingdom Metazoa; phylum Cnidaria; class Hydrozoa; order Anthoathecata; family Hydridae; genus Hydra; species Hydra vulgaris. The sequence continues at coordinate 50,295,795 of NC_088925.1, forward strand.
CTCTATCTCATGCTAGTCAATATTGCAATATAATAGGACTACAATACAAAAGCCAAAAATACCAATCCCTATCCCAGTTTGTGATTGCTATATTTATTAATTAAACTTAAAATGTTAGCATTTCAAGTTATTATTTCAAATTTCATTCAAAAAGTTCAATTCATTCATAAAAATTCATTAACATTAGGTAGTTTTTTTTTTCTTTAAAGTATTTAAAGTTTTTTGATTTTAAAGTTAGAAAAAAAAATTATCATCACTGACTACATTTTTGCCAATCTAAAATCTTTGCTTTTTTTATCATAATGTATTTTCGTTTTTTTTATACTGTAACCTTAAGATTTAAGGTCTCAAAACTATTTTTATTTCACTAATCAAAAATATTTAGTTCCTAACTTAATAATTTCAATTTTCTGTTTTTGGGTTTTTAAATTTTCTATCATTAAGTTTGCCTTGCAATTCTTGTCGATCAAATTTGATTTCTAGAATTAGTGTTGGAGAATCAAAACATCATTTTTTTTTTAAAGTAAACTATTATTGATTGCTGATTGGCTGTTATTTCCGGTGCTGTATATATATATATATATATATATATATATATATATATATATATATATATATATATATATATATATATATATATATATATATATATATATAAAACAGTGGTGTACACTGGATTTTTAGATATTTGAGTTTTGACACTTACAGGCATTGTGTAAACTCCAAACTTTTGTATGTTTATGCTTATATCAAAAAAGAATGTTTTGCAAAGAATTGGGCCCACCCGGCCCTTAACGTGGGAGCAATGAGTTTATAAAATATTTTCTTTACTATTTTTATCTAAATTTATATTCATCAACAAATTTTAAATTCCATACTATAATCTTTTATTTTTCAAAAACTATGACCATATAAAGTTTCAACCCCCCTCAATTTGAGGGGGCTGTAAACATTGCAGGGTCATAAAAACCGAACACTAAGAGATTATTGCATGAAACTTGAAATTTGTTGATGAATATGAATTTAGATAAAAATAGTAAAGAAAATATTTTATAAACTCATTGCTCCCACGTTAAGGGCCGGGTTGGCCCAAAAATTAAGGTTTTTTTGTTCCCAAGCTCCTATCACCCCAATTCTTTGCAAAACATTATTTTTTGATATAAGCATAAACATACAAAAGTTTGGAGTTTGCACAGTGCCTGTAAGTGTCAAAACTCAAACATCTAAAAATCCAGTGTACACCACTGATAAAAGAAACAACTGATAAATAAATTTAAAAAAGTTAAATTTTGGTTTTTTTAATGTAGATAAAATTTAAGTGTTTTTTTTTTTAATTCAGGCACTATTATACTTGACTCTACCTCTGAATTTTGCAGAACATTAGGTGAAATACCAACCATTGGTAAGATTCTGAATAAAATTTTCTTTCCTTTTTATAATGAATCAAGAATAAATATATAATTGTTTTTTAATAAAAGGTCCCCAAACTCCTCACAATGAAGTAGATGAAAATGAAGATATGGAGTTAGAAACTAGCCAGGTGGAAACTAAAGGTGGCTGGGAACGTGTTCAGAGTGCTGAAAATGAAACAAAGATTGACAAAAAAAATGATGATGTACTTATCATTTATTATTAATTAGTTTTTATTACTTGTTTTATATAATTTTTTATTATTTTTTGTTATAGCTTTTTTTTTTTAATTATTTTTTAGTCATTAATTTTATTGTTGTTGTCATTAGTTTTATTGTTGTTGGTTTTGAAGGTCATAAAAAATTTTTTTTTTTCCTTGTTTTTAGAGGCTAGGATCTCCAAAAGGGTTTAAAGAATTTTATACAATATTTGTCAAAAAAAAAAAGTCAAAAAATATTCTTGAACCTCAGTGTCTTCATTTTTCATTTTATACATGGATAAAATTGATTTGTTTTTGTACCATTTGTACCAATTGTCCTTAATTTTTCCCCAATGTAGTCCATAAGTTTCTCGTTTTTGGAGTTTTTGTACAGTAAAGATCCTAAATAAATAGCTATTTTGTGACACGCAAAAATCTTTTTAGGGTTTTTACACCCCTGATTTTAAGAAATATTCATGATATTTTCTAATTCTTTGCAATGGAGGCAATTTCCTGATCATTTTTTAGCACTATATTTATGAATGTTTAATTTAAATATTTTGAATATGTTGCAAAAGTTAAAAATTCTTTTGTTTAATTATAATGTTTAATTAAAGAATTTGTTCTTATTATCGCTTAAGCTCTTTCCCCACATTAACACATTATTTTTATATTATTGTAAAAGTATTTTAAGTTTAGATAAAAATAAAAAAAGTATTTTAAAGTAAAAGTTGAATTTTATTTTAGATAGATGATGATGTTTTGGAACCAGAGCCTTTACCATCAGGAATGGCATCAACACTTCGACTTGCAAACATGAAAGGTTTTGTATTTTAATTAACATTTGTTCTGTAATTTTATATTTTATCTTTTTATTATTTGTTATTTGTTAATATCATTTTTGTTTAAAATTAATATTTATTGTGAAACATCAAGATAAGAAAAATAACAAATATTTAATCAGGTTATTTGAAAAGTGGAAATGAAAAAGTTCGTAAATTTGATCCGTTGAACTTACCTGAAACCAAAGCCGAAGTTGATATTGAAAAATTAAGGTACAAATTACTTCAATTCAGCTATTTCTTGTTCATATATATACACATATACGTACATACTTACATACATACATACATACCATACCATACCATACCATACCATGCATATAAACCATACATACATACATACATACCGTACATATATACCATACACACATGTATGTGTGTGTGTATGGTATGTATGTATGTATGGTGTATGTGTGATGTGTGTGTATATATATATATATATATATATATATATATATATATATATATATATATATGTATATATATATATATATATATATATATATATATATATATATATATATATATATATACATATATATATGTATATATATATATATATATATATATATATATATATATATATATGTATGTATATATATATATATATATATATATATATATATATATATATATATATGTATATATATATATATATATGTATATATATATATAAATATATATATATAAATATAAATATATATATATATATATATATGTATATATATATATATATGTATATATATATATAAATATATATATATAAATATATATATATATATATATATAATAGTATTGTATTTTTTTATACTACCAGGTAAAGTTAACTCTTTAAAGTAACAATAGTTTATTTTCTGTTTTTTTATTTTTAGAGATGAAGAAAAAGCTAAATACAGTCGGTAAGTTTAAAACACTCTGAATGTTTGTGAAAAGCAATAAAGGCAGTCTGGAGTCTTGACCATCCTGTTAAAAATTACCTTGATCTTGATCTCTTTAAAGAGTATCAAGTACCTCAGTTTTTAAAAATTTTTGTTTATATATCGTTTATAAATAATATTTTTAGTTTATATAAATTTTTTTAAATATTTTTTTAGTGGAGGAGCATATGATAGAGATAGGTAAGAAATTTTAAATTTTTTTTTTTTTTTGTACATATAATTTTTTTTTTTAATTAACTTTTCATTAATTTTTATTTAATAATTTTTATTTAATTAATTTTTATTTTATTTAATTAATTTTAGTTTTTATTTTATTTAATTAATTTTCATTTAATTAGTTTTTAATTATTTAATTTTTAATTAATTAATTTTAATTGATTAATTTTTAATTACTTAATTTTTAATCAATTTTTAATTAATTAGTTTTTATTTTGTACATTGTTAACGATCTATTTTAAAATAATTATTGATGGTTTAAGAAAAAGACAATTATGTTTCTTAGACAATTAATCCTTTCATAACCCCTTAACTTTTTTATAACCTCTTAACCTTTTTATAACCCCTTAAATTAAAAATGATTAATCAGAGCTTTTTTCAAAATAAAAAATATTCTTTATGATGAAGCATCATAACATAATTTCACATCATATGTTATATGTTATATACTAGTACATTTTTTGCCTTAATTTTTAAAGTTTAATTGTCTGGCTCTTAAATAATCCTTGCTTATGACTTTTTTTAAACAGATGAGTTGATCTTTTTGTGACCAAGAATGAAAATAGAAGAAGTCGACAAAACCTACCCTATTTTAATAACAAAACTATTATTTCTTTTTTCAATTTCAGCATGTTTTTAAAATATAATTTAATTTGGATTTTATTAAGAGTGTAAATTCACTCTTAAAACCCCAATTTTTAGAAAAATTAGAAAAAAAAAATTAAGTAAAAAATAATATAAAATGTGTAATGTGTGTATATGAACTAATGCAAAATATGTGTAATTCAAAATTTTGTTACAGAAGACTTTCTCGCTTGAAGAGTCTTTGATAGCTAGCAAAATTTAAATTAATTTTAAAAACACCTGTAAACAAATTTATAATAAACAGTTTTGACTATTATTTAGAACTTGTTTAAAAAATAAATAAATCAGCAACTTGATTTATGTCTGTTGATATGGTATGTGGTGTTTATGTTTGTAAATATTTATGTCTGTTGATATGGTGTTAGGTGTTAATGTTTGTAAATAATTATGTCTGTGTGTACAATACATGCGTTTATGATGTTTTAGTGTATACTTATGTCTAGTAACCAGACTAGTCTATGGATAGACTTACAACACAGACATAGACAATTCTGTATGTTGTAATGGACACAACAAATGTTTAATTTTTTGTCCTTGTTGTGTCTATCAAATTTTTGATGGTGTCCTAAGATTGCTCAGTTAAAAAATAATTTTCACTTCATAAGTCTACAAAGCATAATTTTTTGTCTATTTGGTGTCTATGATTTTGTCTAAATTTACTTGATTTCATAAAACCAGAAATCTTTCATTACCGTATTATTTGAAGATTGTTATGTAGTAAATTTATAATATTAAAAAAATATTGAAATGACATCAAAACTCCAAATGACGATCATTGCCCATGATTAATTATTGTTTAAAACTTGCGTACATATTCATCAATAAAATGAAAGTAAAAAACATTTTTCTTTTTCACTATTGTTTTATTCACAAACCTAAATAAATTTTAACACCTATTGGAATTTTCTACTTACTAATCCACATTTTATAAAGGACAACTCCTTGATCACATATTTTTAAAATAATTTTATTGAAGGTGATAAAGATTTTAGTGACTAAGGAAAATTTTTTAAATGATAAACTTACCTTCAACTTTTTTGAAGTAATCCCAAACTGGAAAAGGCATTTTAAAAATAAATTTTCACGCACATTCACTGAGAATTGAAAAACAACTGAACTGAGTAATTAATGAACTTCAATTGAGCACAAAATAGTCCATTTTGAGGTTTTTAAATAGACATTAACTTTTTAATCAACAGCACACGCTGGACAAAAAATTAAAAAATGAACTTCTGTTAGAAAAATTGTATTTTTAATTTTGTGCTCGTTTTCAGTTTTTGAAACGATGCTGCAGTGAAAATTTAATTACTTGTTATAAGTCCAAATTATATATTAAATAGATCTTCTATACCTCATTAAAAAATCGAGACTGTTCATTTAGTGTCCGTTTTTAAAATGATTGTCTAGAAAGACAAACATTTTTTATAGACAATTCATTTTTGATAGTTGTAATTAAAATTGTTGCAATTAGTGCTTTGTCGAAGTCTATTTTTGTCCTTTTATAATAAGTCCATTAGAGATTGTCTGGTTGCTACTTATGTCTGTGTGTATGTTCATGATTGTGGTGTGTTTGCATTTTTAAATGAGTTCAAAAAAATGAATTCAAAAAACTACAACTTAAAATACTTTTATCATCTTTTCTTCATCTTAAAAAAATTCTAATTAAAAAGTTCTGAAATATTATTCTTATATTATTATTTCTTGACATTACAATCTCTTATTATTAAAATATACTCTTAATTTTCTTATCTTTATTATAATTATTATCGGTACTTTTTTTGTTTGTTTATTTTATTCCTTTTTTATTATTTTTTAATGTTTGTTTAATGTATATATGCTTAATATTACTTATAGTATATTTAAAATTTGGGGTCACTTTTTGGGTCAGACATTTTGTATGAGTGACACCATCTTTATGATTTATCTCACATTTAAAATTTTAATTTGAAGTTTAAGAATTTTATTATAGGTACGATCCTTTATTATTATAGATACGATCCTTTATTATTATAGATACGATCCTTTATTATTATAGGTACAATCCTTTATTATTATAGGTACGATCCTTATGCCTTTAAAGAGAAAACCAATTACAAACCAAATGTTAAACTGGAGTATGTTGATAACAAAGGCAGAGAATTATCTCAAAAAGAGGTTTGCGTTTAGTTTTTATATAGATTCCTACTTAACAAAGTAAAAGTATTCCGTTTATTTAAATTTATTAATAATTTTTTATTTGTTTTAAGGCATTTCGTTTATTATCACACAAATTTCATGGTAAAGGATCTGGTAAACTTAAAACAGAAAAGCGAGCAAATAAAATAAAAGAAGAGAAGGTTTATTTTTTACTTTTTTATTGATTGCATTAAAGTTAGTTATTTAAAAGCAAATACTAGCATGGCCATTCTCAAACAAGTTATCATCAATTGCACATTAACTAAAACTCATTATCTATAATAATTTAAAAAGTTATATTAAAAAGATGAAGTTTTGCTGAATGTCAAATCACTCATTTGTCATTCAGCAAACTTGCAACTTTTTTCTGCAATTTTCCTCAATAATATTTGTTTAAAAATATTTTCAGATTTTTTCCTCAAACATTAGTGCTTTGGAATTCTCTCTTCTCATAATTCTTCAACTTTTCGAGTCTTCTGCTCTCTTGCTTTTTAACTGTCATAAGTGGTTGCTTGCAGCCTTGTTAGTAGTGAATTTGTTTGAGAAAAATAAAATTAACATATAAAAGTATTATTTAAGATGATCCTCCACTAAAAACACTTATGATTGCAAACAGTTATTGGTTTATTTTTTTATCTAAAAGATAATCTAAAAGGTGGTTATTGTATTAAAAGGTGGTTCTATAAGCCACTAGCAAAAAAGCAACTTGAAAAAAATGTATATAAATGAAAAAAATGTATATAAATGAAAAAAATGTATATAAATAAAATATTATCCAATTATTTAAAATAGAGAATTAAAAAATAGCAACTTTTGTGACAAGCTAGCAGTTAACCTACTTATCACATCAGCTAGTAAACTGGTGTATATGCTCTTTAAGCTATATTAAAACTGATGAGAGAAGAATATTTTTATATTCACAATATATAAAAAGTTTTTTTTACAATATTTGAAACAAATACAGGAAATTGGTAGTCCATTAGCCAATGTTAATCTTAAAAAAATATTTCTTTACTTATTAAAAGTGGTCTTCAATCACTTTTAATTGTGACAAAATTGTATTCTAAGAAAAAGACAAATATTTAAAAAGAAGAAATAATACTATAATAAAAAGTACACAAAAATTTTAAAGATACCAGAACCAGCCAGGAGTTTATTTTAAGGTTTTTTTTCATTTTCTTTGTTTAAGTAATACTTTTGATGATTCTTAATTGTTTTCAATTTCTAAGACTCCCTCGTTGACTAAGTTTGCAATATAAATAATATCTTTTGTTGACTAAGTTTGCATTTTAACATGTGACAGTATTTTTTTTTCTTTTTGGATCATCTAGTAAAGTCTATTTCATCAACTTACTACCTTATGCTGTGCATAACCAAAATGAGAATATTATTTTATACCAATAAAAAAGATATTCCACTAGTAATCGACCTAAAATCAAGTTGAAATTTTGTTCCTAATAGTGTGGCAAAGATAAATTTTTTAAATGCCTAAAAGTAACAGCCTTTTTTTTCCATCCAAATTTTGTAGAGACTTTTCAAAAGTGATGTAAGCAAAATTTGTTTAAAAAAAAAATCTTTCAAAAAATTTTATAAAATAAACTTCTATTTGTGGAAGACCTTTATTATTTAGTTTTATGCTCTGAGTGGTTTTACGGATGAGCATAATCATACTTCAAAGAAAACTATTATAGCATACTGATTGGTCCTTCTTTCCACTAGATTTTTTTGATTTTTAATTCAAGTTGAACATTCTGTTAATCGTTAAATATTTTCTTTTTTACTATTCTGCTTGCTCAAATAAAAAATTTTAACATTGTACACATGTTAACATATTTTGCATATTAACATTAAGGAACGCCTGGTGCATATATTGTGTTTATATACTTTTTGTAAGAAATAATTCAACTTAATGATATGATCTCATGACATAAATCATGGTGTCTGTTAGTCAGGGAGTTCAGATGTCTGCAAAACAGTCGGTGAAATTGAAATAAATTTTGGAAAACTTAGGGAAAATGGCTCTGCAAAGCAAACTTACTTGAATTATCAGTTGTATATCATACATATAATGTCAAATTTTATTTGGCAGATATTTTTATGAGCTTTTTTTGGTACTTTAAATGTTTCTTGTATTAATGTTTATATATTTGCGATTGAAGAGCGTTTTTCAAAAGGAAAATCTAATTCTTTTTTTCTCAAGTTGAGTTTTCATAGCTTTAAATAAAATCTGAGAAAACATGTAGAAGATCATTGAAACATTTGAAAAATTCATCTTAAAATATTGGCAGACACTCTGTAAATAATTTCTTCTCTATGATAACATTTTTTTTTTAAATAAAATAATATGATAATGGCAGATTTATAATAATATATGTCATAATAAAACATTTTAAAATAAAATATGGTAGCTTGATAATAAAACATTAAGTAATGATTACAAAACAGATAATAGCATAACAAATAAAATTATGATATTATGGGAATGCTTCAAAAGTTTTTCTATACATAAGAATTATTTAACTCTAATATTTTATTACTTTGTTTAACAACTTTTTCTTCATTGGTAATCTTGTAACACCTTTTAATTTATTTCTTTTAAATTAGTTTTATATTATGTTACTTAAAGTATATATTAAAAATGATCAATAGAACGTTTGCCAAAATTTTTCAGTAAAACTGTTTAGAGGCCACTGTATGATATAAAAATAAGACAAAAAATTTACTTTTTGCCATATTTTGCCTGTAAGTTTGTTCCTCTAAATTTCAGTGCTTAAATGGAAGTTGTTGCATTGTAGATTAGTTACATTTTTGAGCATAATTAACAAAAATTAGTTGTGTTGTTTTTATTGTAAAATAAAAATCTGTTTGTATGTAAATTTCAAAAGCTTTTTAAAAAAAAGGTTATAAAAAAGATAAGGTTATTATATCAATGATATAATTTATGATATTATATAATTATCAATGATATTATATAATTTATCAATGCCTCACTAAGAAAACATTTCCACAACAAGACTACCTTAAGTTAATAGAGTTAACTCTTTTTCCTTAAGGAAATACTACCAACAGGCAGAATATTCAAAACTCACAAACCAGGTGTAATGCACAATGCAAGACAAATGTCCCATTCTATAAATTTTCTAAAAAGGGAACTCCCCTTATAAATTTATTATATTCGATAATATGCAAATTTTGATCCACCTCATGACTAAGTTTATTTTTTTTTTTCATCCAATAGAATTTCTCTTTATTTGATTAATAATTGTCAGACTTCACCAGAGCAGTAATGGTATAAAAACTTTTTTTAACTCCCTTCCCCCCCCCCTCCCCCCTTCCCTTCCCCCTCCCTCCCTCTCAACAAAAATTATTTAATACAAACTTTAGACAGAAACCAGTTTTTTTTTAAATTGGGTCAAATATTCTGTTTATGATTTTTAATATATACATTTATGAAATATTTATGTGTGTATTTAAAATTAATTTTAGAAATTGCAGCTTATGAGTTCAATTGATACACCTCTTAACACTGCTGCCATGTTTAAGGAGAAACAAAAAGCTTCACAGTCACCTTATATTGTTCTCAGTGGTGGAGGCAAAAATCTTTTATCAGGGTACAATTATTGTTGTAGTATTGTAAATATTATTATTGTTATTATTATATTATTACAGTCGAGGAAGCTACTTTAATTATAATTACAACCCTCTCTCAACTCTATAACTTCGAAAACCCAAACTTTGAAGAAATAGGCTGCTGTGCAGAAAAACAAGTTGAGCATGGTACAACCAGGGGCGTGGTAGAGATCAAACTTGAATCTTCTGGCTTTTGAGGCGAGCATTCCACCACTACCGCATTAAATATATATATATATATATGTATATATATATATATATATATATATATATATATATATATATATATATATATATATATATATATATATATATATAAAATTATGTTTTTGTTTTTTTTATTTTTATTCATTTTTTATTTAAGGGGAAGTTTGAAGAAATGAATCCTTTTGTGGTACATTGATATGTAAATCATAATGGTTTCTGATTGTGTTTGCCTGACCACTAATATAACAGTGGTAGTTTCATATTGCAATTACAAGACGACATCATCATCAGGCTATCAGCAGATTATGACCTGTCCGCAGATTATTAACATTTAAATTGTTGTATAATAATTTATGATTAATTATGTTGAAATCTTAAAAGGAAAAGACAAACATTATAAAATCAATCAAATGCATGTTAATTTTTCTTTCTGAAATCTCTTTATTTTTTTATATTTAATTTATTAATATATATATATATATATATATATATATATATATATATATATATATATACATATATATACATATATATGTATATATATATATATATACATATTTATAGATATATATGTATATATATATATATATATATATATATATATATATATATATATATATATATATATATATATATATATATATATATATATATATATATATAGATATATATATAGATATATAGATATATATATAGATATATATATAGATATATATATATATATATATATATATATATATATATATATATATATATATATATATATATATATATATATATATATATATAGATATATATAGATATAGATATATACACATATGTATATATATTTATTTAAAATATATGATTATGTATTTTACATATACATATATTATATGAATGTATTTTTTTGTTTCTGTAACACTATGAGCGCATACAGATGACCAATAGTAAAACAGAATGCAGGAAATGAGACCTGTTGCAAAAACATATCCCTGACAAGTAGTGTCATTGCAGGTCTTGTATTCTTTAGATAACCATAAGTATACTATATGATTCTAATTGGTTCTTATCTCCAACATTTTTATTTCTACCTCCTATGATTTTTAGCATTTTATTATAATCGTATTACCTCTTTAAAATAGATATTGTATTTAGTCACATATATTTTACTAATGCACAGGTATTGTGTCTTATTGTTAATTTCATACTAACATATTTAGTGCATATAATATGACCAGCACTATACTATATAATAAAGGGTTTAATAAATAAGGTAATTTTTTAAGAGGTATAGGATTTGATTTAAAAAAAAAACACAAAATTTGAAAAAATTGATGAAATCTTTATTTGAGTTGATAGAATGGTCGATATAATTTAATGTTTAAAGATTATTTCATGTAAATGTTAGCCGCGGCTCCGCTTTAGATGGCCCATGCGTAAGGTCCGTTTTTGGCACACTCTCTCCAACATATCATCCGATATCTCACAAATAAATGCTTCAGCTTTGGCTTCCAGTGCGTCAATCGTTGCTGGTTTATCCCTGTAGACATTAGTCTTAACATGGCTCCGCAAAAATAGTCCAAAGGCGTTTAATTACACGATTTGGGCGAAATCCAATTGAAGGACTCCAAGCATGAGATAAACTGTTCACCAAACTTGCTTCACAAGTGGGCCATTGTTTCGTGTGCTGTGTGGCATGTGGCACCGCCTTGTTGAAACCACATGTCAGCCAAGTTCAGCTCTTTCATTTTGGGCAAAAAAACGTTTGCAATCATTGCACGGTAGCGCTCGCCATTCACATTAACGTTCTGGTCATTGTCGTCTTTGAAGAAGTATGGCCCGATGATGCCACCGGCCCATAATCCACACCAAACAGTGCTTTTTTCGGGATACATTGGTAGCTCTTGCAATGCTTCTGGCTGGTTTTCATTCCAGATGCGGCAATTTTTCTTGTTAACGTATCCATTCAGTCAGAAATGAGCTTCATTGCTGAACACAATTTCTCGATAAAAATGTGGATCTTCCTCCAACTTTGCCAGTGCCCATTCGCAAAATGTTAAACATTGTGGGAGGTTGTGTGGCTTCAATTCTTGCACCAGCTGTATCTTATAAGGTTTTACACTCAAATCCTTTCGCAAAATTTTTCACGTAGTGGAGTAACAGAGGCCCAATTGCTGCAAATGGCGGTGAATCGACATTTCACGATCATCACTAACACTGGCGGATACAACTGCAATATTTTCTTCTGTCCTCGCTCTATGTATGTGTGTTGGTGGTTTAATGTCCATTAATGTATACTGGGTTCGAAATTTAGTCACAAGCTTCCGAATAGCTCCCTCAGCAGGCTGACCAAACAGCCCATAAAATGGAATAAGTGCGTGATGCACTCTCTTTACTGAGCCTGATAGTAAAATTCAATAATTTCCGAGCGTTGTTCGTTTGTAAGTCAATTCATGGTTAAATTATAGACCAAACTGAACAAGTTTGATAATGACATAAGACACGATGCACACGTGATCTGTCAAAACCAGTGTTGCTAAAAAGATACCAGCAAAAAAATCACCCTTTATTAACTTTAAGCAAGTAAATCATACTATTCAAGGTTCATATTGTGTTAGTGTTTCTTTTCTGCTTTTTCTGTTGCAATTTTTATTCTTTCATGTTTCTTTTAGTTTTGTCCATTATCCTAGCTTACAAATGTAGGTGTGCTTTTATATATGCTATCATATAGTCATTTATATATGCCAACAGCATTTATTTTGTTTCCTCCCTCTCTCTTTCTCCTCTCCCTTTCTCTCCTCCCATATCATATTTATTATTTCCTAACTTAAATTTAGTCATCTTCTGAATGTTGATCTTTTTAGATTTTCATTTCATGACTCAATCTACAATCTATTCTTAGGTTCATCACTCCCATACTGACCTGACTTGGTGGGTCACTTGGTTATCTGAATACAATCATAGTGTTGAAGTAGCAAAAATTTATAAGTAAAAGCTATAAATTTTGAATATGAAAATAATTCGATTGAATTATTTTTTATAATTTTTTGTTGCATGTTTATACATAGGTGTTAAGAAGGTTGGCTTTTTGTTTTTCATTTCATTTGATATTTTAATAAAGTATCAAATTGGTTAGAATAAAATTTTTTAAACAGAATGTTTGCTGTTCAGTATAGGCATGTCAAACATATTTACCCAGTTATCTGATTGTTGACACATTTTGTACTTTAGTAGTTTTATTTAGAAGGAAATAAAACTTTCTGGTTGTCATGGTGTTTTCTTTTTAAACCTCTTTAAATCTGCAATGGCATCCAGGAATATTAGTGGTGTTCTTGTCGGATGGTAATATTTTTTTGTTTTAACTAAAAATATTTATTTTAAAGTTTATATTTTTTTATTGGATTTATTAATTTTTGTTTCAAAATTAAGATTAAATTAAATTTGCTTAAGTGTTTTATAAAATTCTTTTAAAATAATAATTCAAATAAATACTGTTTTAATGGTTGTTGTTGTTTTTTTTCCTGAACTTTTCACTTAAAATATTAAAGTATTTAAGCCATTTAAAACAATTTTTTTATCTAAATATCAAAATAGTTATGTTTATTATTTTATATTAAAATATTATAACACTTAAACTGAATTTCAAGCATTTAGGACTTCAAATGTTTTAATGTTTATAATATTTTAAAACAGTTTTGAATACTTCTAATGACAAGGTTAAGTATACTGTTAAAAAACTGTTAATAGATTAATGCTAACTGTTAATTAGTGTATGTTTATGCAAATAATTGTATATACCCTGTAATACCAATTGAAGTGCGAAGTTTGTTTAAACTTGTCATGTTAACAGGCATGTGCTTTTTATATAGTTCCCGCATTTATTTGTATTGTTTGAATAGATTCCTGGAATTTATTAATTTATTTGTGTGTTTATTTGTAGATTTTTTCATAATGGATAGTATGGAAGGAAAAGGGTGTGCAGTTATAGCATTATTAGACGGGAAGAGAAAACCATATCAGATTTTCAAAATGCTGCAGCATAAAGGAATATCAAAGGATTTTGTCTATCGTACTATTAAGCGATATAATGATAGTGGTTCTGTCAAAAAACGTTATGGTGGTGGCAGGCAACGCACTGCACGTACCCCCAAAATGCTTGCAGCGCTTAAAGCTCGAATTCGTCGCAATCCAAGACGGAATCAAAAAAAACTTGCCCTTCAAATGAATGTGAGTCGTATGACCATTAACAGAGCCTTGAAAGAAGACCTTAAGGTACGGGCATTAAAAATTAAAACATGTCACTATCTTACAGCCGCCAACATCAAAGGAAGACGTGAGAAATGTGCTCAACTTCTTGCTCGATATGGGCCCGCTGCTTCTAACAGAATTTTATTCACAGACGAAAAATATTTCACCAAAGGCCAAATTTAATCGACAAAATGATCGCGTCTACGCGAAAAGTCGTGCAGAATTACCTCACCATGTTGGATATGTCACCAGACGCCACCATCCTGAACAAGTTATGGTTTGGGCGGGGGTTAGTGCAATGGGCAAAACCCCACTGCATTTTTGTGAGTTGGGAGTAAAAACAAAAGCAAAAAATTATCAGGAGGACATTTTAGAGCAGGTGGTAAAACCTTTAAATGACTCGTTGTTCAATGGGGAACAATGGTCATTCCAACAAGACAGTGCCCCTTCGCACAAAGCGAAGACAACACAGAGGTGGTTGACAGCCAATGTGCCCGATTTTATCTCTACGGATGCCTGGCCGTCAGCATCACCAGATCTTAATCCATTGGATTATGCAATCTGGTCTAAACTGGAGGCGAAGGTGTGCTGCAAACCTCACACTTCCGTTGATGCCCTCAAGCGATCACTTCTCAGAGAATGGGATGCTTTATCCATGGATATTGTGCGTAAATCAATCGAGGAATGGCGTCCAAGACTGGAGGCGTGCATACGGGCAAAAGGGGGTTATTTTGAGGACTCTCTTTATTAATGTGTACTTTAGCATTTTAACTAAAACATAACATGCATATAATATGTATATATTACATTTGTTCTTGCATTAAAAACATGTTCTCTTAAATTTTTTTACTGAATTAAAATTTCGCACTTCAATTAGTACTACTAGGTAAAATAAATAATAAATTTTTTGTATATTCAAACATTATTATATAAATAAATAATTATAAATTAATATATATTAAGTATGGAGCTGTCATAAAGTTATTCTTTATGATTTTTCTTATATATACATGTACATATGTAACATCTCTGTTTTATAAGTATTTAGATAGCACCTACATATCCAAACAACTTTCTTTACAAAAGTTGTTGTATTAAATTCACAAAATGTACATAATATAAAGTCACTACTTTTGCAACTATTAATATTTAATTTTATTTTTATACTCCAAAGCTTAGATGAGGATTAGATTATAAGTTTCACACAAGTACACGCACACACATTGTTATTAAAAACCCTTGTTCAATAATAAAGCTCCCAAACCCTGACAAACAAAGCCTTTTTCTAGAGAACAAACTGATATTTTAAATGCCAACATAGTATTATGTATTCTTTAAAGACACATGCTCATGAAAGACACATACTCATGAAAGACACATGCTCACGAAAGACACATGCTCATGAAAGACACATGCTCATAAAAGACACATGCTCATGAAAGACACATGCTCATGAAAGACACATGCTCAGAACTGTGTCAGCTAAAAGTAAAAAGTAAAATAATGATTTAAAATGTCTTAAAAACAAACGAAGATCATTGGTATTTAAAGTATTAAGCTTTTCTTTCAAGTAATGACCAAACAGATCCTGATATTGTTAGCTTGATATTTTTTTAATATGTTGTAAAACAACTCTGTAAATGCATATTTACATTGCAGAGAATTTTTTATATGGAATTTAATTATTACTACTTTTTGAACTTTCTTGTAAAAGATAAAACTTGTAAGTTTATTTAAGTTTTTTAGTTTTTATTTAAATCTTAAAGAAAATTTTTTTGCATGGTTGTTATGTAGAGCTGCGAAATACAAGGTTTGGGAAAACAAATAATTTTACTAAATTACTTGCCACACTGTAAAATGTTTCCAAAATTGAAAAATGAATAAAATTAATTTGTCCATAGATGGACTACATGTGCATCCAACTAACTGCAATTTTCTAAAACCTATCATATGAGAACATTTCACGGTCAAAATATTTAAACATTTAATAATATTTGGATTTATTTTAACATTGTTGAAATATTTTGTCTATTTTCATTTTTCCCATAACCATTTATATAATCATAAATTTTATATATTATTAAAAAGTTATAAATATATATATATAACAGTTGAGTGGCTTCTTTCTTGTTTATGTGAAAATGTAAAAAACGGAGTCCAAAATTTAGTTTTCACAGACTGCCTGTTATCTAAATTAGTTCCGCTATTTAAAGGTGAACATTGGTACCTCTGTATTTCAAGAGCTTCATGCACTTTTCGATCAAATTTTTTTGTTTTCATTTTAATTGTTTTAACGTTTTCCCACTTAATAGTCAACCCAGAACTTACTTAATTGAATGCGAATGCTGAAAGAGATATGTAGGCAAAACAAAACTTCAATTTAGGACTCAAACTCAACCACATCTTAAAAGTTTAAACAGTTAAAAAGTTTTAAACCTTTAAATGGCGGAATTAATTTAGATAACAGGCAGTTTGTGAAAACTAATTTTTAACTCAAAAATTTAGTTTTCACAAACTTTTTATTTAACCCCTTATCTAAATTATCTAAAAAATTTGTACTACATTTTTAAATAAACAAGAATGAAGCCACTCAACTGCAGGCGTCAGTCACATCAGGATAGTGTTCTCCAACCCTCCATTACATGATGCTAGTTATAGGGAAGCTGTAAAAAAAAAATTTGGCAGAAAATAACAATATTTAGGACTTGCTCAGCGCTTTCAAAGTTTTTAACTTGTCAAAACCTATGATCGTGAGTAAAAGTACCTGCAGAACACACCTATGACAGTTGTAGATAAATTATTATCTGAAACTTTGTTCATAGTAAAAATCTATATCATTAAAATAACGATTCAATAGTCATCTGAGTCCTATCGTTTATGAACCATCAACTCTAATTTGGCATCAACTGCTGAGGACTTAGTTGTTGCCGAAAATTTTTTTCTATGGTCCTCGACGACTTGAAGTAGATATTGCTTCTGTTCTTCATTGCGTGTCAAACTCGAGTTAAATTCTTGAATCAACGCAACCCTATGTTCAGCCAAGTCATTGACGACTTTGAGAGATTGCACAAGACATTTGCTTTCTTGATACTCTGGTTGAGATTCCCACTCAGTGAGATTGACCTGCAAGAATTCCATGGGGTATGCCAAGAATTGTGAAAAAATAGTGTTCTTTGTAACAAAGTTGTGAAGTTTCTTAGTAGTCGGATGCTGAAGTGGCTGAATTGGTTTTAGAGGCTCATCTGAGCCTTCAACTTTTTGGAGTGCCTTTACCATTGAGCGCTTTTCCTTTATAGTGACAGCATCATCAAAGAAGCCAAAGGTAACAAGAGTTTCAGAGAGATACCAGAGGTGGCACTCAAAGGATGTAGTGGCAGCTTTGGCAATTTCAGTATTTGGGTATTTAGATAAAGCACACAGCAGTGCAAGGTCTTTTCGTGGAGCACAGTTTGCAGCTAGACTTTCAAACCAGTATTTCAGATATACTTTAGTGATGAACAGACTTCTTGCAGGTGATGCCATATTTTCTGATCATAGGAAAGACCTCGAGACTTTCTACAGCTGGCGCCTGGGTGTATAGCTCATTTTGCTTGCAAAATAGCCACATCTTTATAGAATAAATGGCCCTCGCCATCCAACGAGCCCTGTTAATAGCACCAGGGTACCGATACCGTATTCCATGTTCAGGCGTGCCACCCAAGAAAATAATCAAAAGTTTAAGCAATTCACAGTAGTCGTCACGAGGTTGCAATTTATTCAGCTAAGACTGTGCAAACTTGATGACATAATCCTTCAAAGGAGCAATCATACTTGCTAAAGTGTTATCTTCAACTGTTATACAAAATGTGTTCTGGTCAATAAGGGGCCAAAAATCTTTCAAGTGGCCAAACAACTCCATGTTAGGAGACCTTGAGACGTCATGAACACTGAAAACCTTTACAAGAATAATTTCTGAGACGTGGTTATGACAGGCCAAATTGATTAACCATTGACTAAGCTCTGCTTTCAAACGAATACAAGAACCACCTTTTGTTCCAGTATATGAAGAAGTTGTATCAAAGCAGAGACCCTTGATCCTGTCTCGCAAGCCCCAATGTTTGTGTGATTGCTTGTGCCATTAAAGCCGCCATGCTATCTTGGAGTTTAGGGCACTAATAATAACTTCTTTCACATCTTGCTTTAGCAGTCCTGTAGATGCTATCGCAGAAAATATATAGGCAGCCTTTCTGTCAGAAATGTTTGTTCTATCAAGAGTAGCAGCAACTTGAAGAGTCACTATCCACAGTACCTTTCGCTGTCTGTGTCTTTGGAGCTTTTAGAATGGATGGACCAGCTTCAAGTTCAGCATCTGAAGGCTGTGACAAATTCTCATCGAACAGTAGTATTGAGTGAGTTAGTAAGGACAATGCATGAATATTTTTTTTTTATTTGAACAGTAGTATTGAGTGAGTTAGTAGGGACAATGCATGAATATTTTTTTTTTCATTTGAACAGTAGTATTGAGTGAGTTAGTATAGACAATTCGCAAATTAAAAGATTGCACTGGTTTTATCAAAATGGTGCTATGTTACTGAGAGAAAACTATTTAAAACCTTCTCTTTTTTTAATAAAAATGTTTTGAGAAAAAAGATTTACTGGTTTTTCTATTTGTTCTGACTATTTTTGAATTTATTTGGTTAAATATCATATTTCGAATATATATATATATATATATATATATATATATATATATATATATATATATATATATATATATATATATATATATATGTATACACAGTATGCAAAAATAATAATCATACTTTAAAAAAATCATAATTTTAAAGGTTGCATTAAAAAAAAAAGAAGAGTTTTCCGTTTAAATACTTCAAAAAATGTTTTAGATATCGTATCAAGTATTGTTTTAAGAATTTATTTGCGTATTAGTGAATTAATTGCTTTTCAAACCTATTGCATTTTACACAATTGATCTAAAGATGCCTAAAATTGACTGCACAAAAAATAATTGTACACTAAAAAAATAGGTCGTTATTTTAGTTTTAATTGAACAATCAAACTAATAAATAAAATAAAATATAGTATTTCAGCAAAATGGCATCAAGAAAACAACATTTGTCTTACCATAAACAAAGCCTCATAGTTGATTCAAAAAATTAAGGAAAATCCTACCGTCAGATCCAAATAGAAACAGGAATTCTCTTTACAGAAGTGTCCTCAATTGTTAAGAAGCGTGATCTAATTAGAACTGTCACGATTTTTTTTCAACTGTACAATTATTTATTTTGCATACTGTATATATATAAACACCTTCAGTAATGCTGTTTTGTGATTTACACAATGATAATGATGATGGTGGTGGTGGAGGAGGAGCAGGAGCAATAGGAGGATAACTACATTATAACAGGATGATAAAACAAATGAAAGCAATAGTTTAATAGTGTTCCCTCAAAAAAGTTTATCAGTATTCCCTCAAAAATGAAAACACATTAATTAACAAGTCAAACTTTTTTATTTTAAGTCAAATTAAGTTTATTTTCTGGACTAACATACATTTAATTATGTTAATTAATTTTTTTAAATTTAATTATGTTAATTAATGTTAATTATTAATTTTCTGGGCTAACATACATTTAATTAATGTTTATTAATTTTTTTCCTGGTAATCCTTTAAAACAAACTGCATTTACTCTTTTTTTGGTAAAGTTTGCAAACTGGTGTATAGCACTGGGGTGACTTTTAAAAAAATATATTTTATCACGACTTTATCAAAAGTCTTTGATATGTCAAAAGCAATTTGCCTCCTCACCACCAGCCCTTGCCTTGCTGATCTAGCGCATTATAGATAACCTTTCATTTATTAAGTCAGTAATAGAATGAGAGGAATTGGTGTCAAAGAGTCAAAAAAACAAATACTGTTAGGGCTAAAATGGAATTTTAGAAGTTCGCTAATTAATGACTCTTGATAATAATAGTAAAAAGATTGATTTAGAGCAATATCCATTTTCCAGCTGGCTGGAAAACAAGTTTTAGTTGATCAAAAGACTTTAATGTTAAATTAAATGGTTACTATTAAAAATAGCTGCTATATATATATATATATATATATATATATATATATATATATATATATATATATATATATATATATATATATTTATATATATATATATATATATTTATATATATATATGTGTGTATATATATATATATATGTATATATGTATATATATATATATATATATATATATATATATATATATATATATATATATATATATATATATATATATATATATATATATAACCCATATTTGGGTGAGGCCCCGGTCACTTCCTATTTACATCTTGGTTAGACTATGAGATAGAGAAGAGATGCAGGACTGGTTATAGTTTTTTGTTACTTTCCCTAAGTCTTTACCTAGGATGTTTCTCAAGTCAATAGCCGGATGGAATTAACATCTGCCCAAGATGAGTCTTTTTATTGAGATATTATCTCTAGTCATTACCAAGTCAAGATTACAAGGCAGGGGGGGGGGGTTAAACTAGTGTTGTAATTTTCTAGAGTTTTCCTAGAAAAGCAAGTCATACAAGGAAGAAGGACTGGTACTGGATTGGATATTATTACTAGCAGGTTGATCATTTTAATCCTGATTCTGATCTGTTCTGAATTTACAGCAGTATACTACTGGATTTAATAAAATTACTGCAGTATATTATTAGAGCTAATTGCTGCAACGTATCACAGGAACATATTACGTAAACAAGTTACTGCAACATATTACTTTAACTGCAAGCTATTACTTAAACAAATTACTGAAACATTTTTCTTTAAAAGATTAATAAATAAATTCAAAAATTAAGAATTCCATTGCGGTTCTGAACATATATTAAAGTTTATTTGGTCACAAAGGCATTATTTGAGCAGTATTTTTTTTAGAAAAAATGCTGCACTCAAAAATCAGAAAAGAACTAGTAGTTTATAATTCTTTTTCTATTGAAATCAGAAATTGTTAAATACAAAAGACTAATACAATTCTACATGCACGAATTTTTCGTTTAACACTTTACTATGTAAAGTTGCTGCTATTATTTAAACAAAAAGGTTGTTTTTTTTATTATAGAAGTTGTTTGGTCAAGTTGAACAAATTGTTGAGTTGAAATTTTTATGCACCATGGATATTTTTTGCAAAATTGTGATTCAACTAAAGCACCATATCTAAATCTTGCAGCTCTACATCATGCAATCTAAATCTTGCTACTCTACATCGAATGATTCTTTATAGTTATATATATATTCTACAAATTTGTTTGCTATGCAAATAATTTTGTAGAGAAACTTATTGGAATAATATTTAAATATATGAGTTTATAAATTTGATTATAATTTTGGAGTGGAATTGATATTACTTCACTAAATTATAAAGGTACAGATAATATAAAAGTATTAATTGCTAAATTAATTTTAACTTACAAAACGCCATCTGAATACAGAATTGAAAATAAGACGAGAGTAGATATTAATATAAAAATCAAGCTAGACAAAATTGAATTTTAAAATATTTTATTCTAAAATTTTATTTAAATGGAAATATGAAAATTTCCTTGAACAACAGCAGTTTAAAGAAATACAAAGTGAAAAGAAATGTTTTCGCTTTTTTGCAGTCTTAAGGTAGTAGTTATATAACTTTTAAAATGGGTTTTCCAGAATTAAATTTTTTAAATTATTATTTTTAAATGAAGGCAGGAAGAGGGGAGTTGAGCCTAAACCTAGAGTAATTAAAAGTAACAAGTAAGGTATTGAATTTTGAACTTAAATATTTTTAAATTATCCAGAATAAATCCGCGGCATTTTAATATTTTATAAGAATTTTCAATATGACACCAAATTTCTATGTAATTTACTTAGATTTCTAATAACAAATACTCAGTAGTTAGGCCAAAATAAAAATATGTAGAATTTTAAATTTAATATATGTATGTAGTTTATTTTCAAGTTTTATCTATATAGGTTTATAATTGACCGTCAATAAGCAAATATCAGAATTTTTTCACTGAAAGTTTGATTTCTTTTTTAAAAGTTCTGCTCTCTTTTAGATTCAGACTCGGATTCAGGATTTTTTTAAATTTGAATTAAACAACTTCCTGGTACGTTCAAAATTCCAAACTTTTGTATGTTCATATTTATGTCGTATAAAGATGTTTTGCTAAAAATTACGTTGATTTTAAAAATTACGTTGAAAGCCTTGGAACGAAAATACCTTAAGACAGGCATTACCCGTCTAAATATGGTTGAAATTAGTAACAAAAATAAATTTTAATATATAGTTTCAAAAATAAATTTTAATATCTAATTTTAGACTTTAAAAATAGGATTGAAAACTTCGCAGTAAATTTTTTTTTTCCCTGAGGTTTGGAGTTTATATAGAAGTAACTTAACTCAAATACCAAAGAATCTTGAATCTGCCTTGAGATCTTTATTGAATATGAATTTATTCAAAAAATACCGAGTATATTTTAAAACTTATTTTCAAATATTTGCATCAAATCAGGCAAAGTACATATTTTTCCTTTAAAATTTTTTAGTTAAAAATAAAATAATTTTTTCTATATACAGGTTTGTAATAGCCGGTTTTGGTGGAGCAGCTATTGTTGTTGCGAAGAAAAGAATTGATAAAAACAGATTGAAACTTATGAAAGAAAAAAGAAATATGGTGAAGCAAAATATTTCAGAATGAAACTTGTTTTTTTTACTAGAAATTATATATTTTTAATGTCAATAAAATAATGAGAAAGTAATCTTTTTGGTAAAGTTTTATTTATTGTTAAAATGAAATAGATAAAGTTTTCATGTTGACACTGCTAGATATTTAGTATTTAACAATATATAAAAACGAGTATTTAAACAAACAAACAAAAAGAACCCTTAGTAATTTAAAGTTAAACATTAAATTTTTTAATTTTAGATGCACATTTTGTTTTTTTCTCACTACTTGATTGTATTTTTTTAGTCAACGGTTGTTGAAATAAAAAACAATGTAAAAAGATTTTAGTTGCTTAAAGGCAATCTACACTAAGATAACTGCAATTTTTAATAACATTTACTGTGGGTTTTTCTAAGTTTTTCCTTATATTAGAATATTGAAAAGACAGGTGCTTTACTTTAAATTTGGTTTCTATAATTTCTGTTTTGTCTTAATCAATTATTTTTTTTATTAATAAAAAATATTTTATAATAAAGTAGAAAATTCATCTTCTATAATTTTTAACGATAAGATATTTATCTTTAGTATTTTTTTTGTTAAAGTAAAAAGAGATTTGTATCTTATTATTTCCTAAACTTTTAGCGAAAGCTAATAATGTTTGTCTCTAGGTGTCGAACAATCGAGACATAGAGACCAACTGTTTACTTACAATTTTTACTTTTAAACTAGAAAAAATTAAATTAGATTTTCAACGAGATTCTGATCTATAAAAATGTGTTTTTTGAGTTTTCACAATTAAATCCAAATATCTAGTCAAAAATTTTTATTTTGGACAAAAAATTTCTTTCATGCACCGATTTATTGCACTGCATATAAAAACACAATGGTTTTTGTTTTATAAACCAAAGACAATCAGATTTTGGTTTTGGTTAAATAAATCAAAAACGATTTTGGTTAAATAAACCAAAACCCATTGCTTTTTCATATGCACGTTCTTTAAAAACATTTATTTTCAATTTATTGTTGTGCAACAAAGTGTATGAAAGGGTTAAATAAGTCTTTTACATGTGTAAAGCTTATATTTTTTAGTACTGTTACAGTCTAAATACAATTTCATAATTGTATAAAATATGCCACCGCCTTTTTTACCTTGAATAATTTTAACTTGCTCTGTTTGTTTATATTATTTTTTTAGGCGTTACTAAGATAAAAATGCTTAGTTCGTTGGCACAACGACTTCTTTTACCGTCTGTAATTCTCAAAGAAGTTTTGAATCGGACTTTAAGTTCAACGACATTGTTGCAAAAGTACTACGTGCAAAAAAACTATTTGAAGAGATGGGCTCGCCGAGACATGAAGAGAAGAGAACTTTTTAAAGAATTCGAATTTGAAAGAAGTAGTCTCCGCGCCATTGCCAAGTCAGATATTTTGCCTACATCTGTAAAAATGCGAGCTTCTGAAGACCTGGCAAATTTACCTCGCGATAGTTCTATAACTCGCATTCGACATCGGTGTACTTTAACAGATAGAGCGCGAGGAGTTGTCATTAAATACAGAATATCTAGAATAAAGTTTAGAGACTACGCAGATAAAGGTCTTATATCTGGTTACACTAGGTCATCGTGGTAGCAAGATTACGTGGTAGCAAGATTAGGTCATCGTGGTAGCAAGATACGGATAAAGAAACTTGATTGTTTTCCAAATTATTATTTTGGAAAAAAAGTTTTTTCAAATATAACCTCTAATAGTTATTTTGAATTATTCAAATAAAAATTCGCGGATACAAAATTTATAAATGGTCGAAAGTACATTATATAAGTTACACGCTATATAAGTAATTTTTCTTGGTATACATAAATTTTATACAGAAAGTTTTTTATTTTGAAAAAGGATTTAGAAGACTAAATCTTTTTTCCAAATTTTAAACAAGAATTTGAAACTGCAATAAAAAATAATGTTGATAAAAATCATGGCAGCGTTTCTACCTTCTTTTAATATGCGTAATTTTGCAAAAAAAAACTTTAGCTGTTAAAATAATCGTTTCAATGGTTATATGGAAAACTCTCTTCTTCGCTGTATAAGTTTATCATTTTTGATATATTTTGATGTTATTTCTTTCAATGATATCTCCTCTCGAAGCTTCTTATTAAATTGCATAATTTTCGAAACACTAATGTTAGAACTTGATCGTACTTTCATTATTCTGGTTGATGGAATGGCTTGTCTTGTCGGAGCACGCAAAATTTGGTAGACGAACAATGAAAAATGGAAAAGAATTACGAACCCAATAAAGTAGGAAAAATAGTATGCGCTTATAAGTGGCCCAATTGAACAAATCATAGTGCAAATTGTTATCTCCAATGCAAGGTTAATATATTTTGGATTACCGTGTTGCATTTTTTTTACAAAACAACGTATAAACTTTTTTAATGAGTACTAAAATATTAGGCGTAAATAAAGTACGACATTCTTCGAAAATAAATTTTGTTTCCAACGATAATGCGTAAAATAATTATGTTAAAATGTTTTATGTTAAACCATCGTAAATAAGTCTAAATGCTGAGTTATTACATTTGTCTTTCTAACACGCTGGCTTGAAATAACTTTGTTTATTAATGAGAATACTTATTAAAAATGAACGTTTAAGATTTGATTGGCTGCAAAAAGCGTTTTTATATTCAAGTCATGAAGTGTGGTTTATAATAGAAGTGATATCTCTATGATATCCTTTGAATTGATAAGATATCTTAAGTTTCGACTTCAGTGATATTGCAAGATTCGTTTTTTTAAATCGACTAAAAAAATAAAAAATTATTCACCGTTTCGTTTACGAAATAGACCTATTTATATTGAGTTGTTAATTTTATTTTGTTAACTCGTTCAAAAATACTTCAACAGTAAAAAGAAGACAGAAAAATAGGGTGTACCAAAAACTTTTTCTATTTTTCGATTTTTCCCGTTCTCTTAAGTCCCCTGAGGCTAAAAAACAAACAAAAATTCTTTGTTAAAAAGAGGTATACGTTATCTTTGAAAAAACTGAAAATCCATTAGATCAATATTTTTTAATTTATACTCACGTAAAGAACAAAACTTGTATACAAAAACTTTTTTCGCATACAAATTTTGGTACATTTTGCATTTCTTATCGAGGAGTTTTTTTATGGAACCAAATTTTTTGATTTTTCTCAAGAATAGAATTACAACACATTCAAAAGAAAGCTTAACAGATAATTCTATCTATTAATAACATATTTTTAACTTTTATTTGGTGAAATCCTTCCATAACACTACTTATATATCGTAAACGTTGTTTATTTTTACTTTCTACGAATATATATATATATATATATATATATATATATATATATATATATATATATATATATATATATATATATATATATATATATATATATATATATATAGGGTAGATTAGGGTAATATGAGCATAATTAAAGATATCTTAGATGTAAGAAGCGAAGTTAACGTTGCTTTGTATTTTTTGAACCAACTATATGAGTGATAACAGGAATCAATACAATTAGTGTAAATTTATGTGCAGTAATTAGCGGCTATCATCTAATTAAAACGTTGTTAAATTTTTTGCGTTGTTAAAATAATATCATCAGGCATTAATAAATCTGTGGCGCAAAATTTTAGTGCTAAAATAATGAAATTTGTTTTTTCATTAAGAAAAATGTCAGCTAAAAATATGATCCATTTTTGTTTGAAAAACAATGCACAGAAACATTTATTCTTGACTTTATTTAAAGATGCAATTTTTGTGTAATACGAGCATGCTCAAATTACCCAGTGTTTTTGATTGAAATTACCTAGTTTAAAGTCCTAAAATAGCAGTGGTTTTAAATTGCTTTTTGAATAAAAACAAAACATAGTAAAAAATTTTAATATTTTAACAATATTTAATATTTTTCTGTAATTTAAAATAAAAAAAAATGAATTTTTATTGTTCAAAGGTTTGAGTTAATAAAATTGAAAAAATAAGCAACCAAATTTTTTTTTTTCGGAAAACATAGTACTGTTTCAACAAAAAGTGTCTTAAAATTTGATCTTTTAATGATGAGTATAGGTAATAACGAATCATTATACTCCAAAAATTAGTTCTAATTGTCAGGTTGGTATTTTTTTTATTTAATTAATGTTATTTTTGAGCTAATTTAAAGTGCTCATATTTCCAAGTGGTCTGGGTAATATGAGTACTTTTGCTACTTTTTTAAAACCTCTGTGTTTTTAAGAAAAAATTTCTGGTGCCCAAATATCTAAGTGGATCATGGAAATTGTTGTTTATTTGCAAAAATTTTGGATCCAGCATAATTATTTTTGAAAATACTCCAACTATCGCTTAAGGTGCTCATCTTACCTAATCTACCATATACACAACTACACTTTTATAGCATGCTTAAGTTTACAAAAATGTGTGCGTTCTTGTAAGTCTAGTATGCAAGAAAAAAAACTTTCCTTTGTTCTTATTCTTAGAGATTTATTTTGCATCAAAATACCTTAATTAAATGGTTTTCGTGCATTATTGAAGTACCTTCAATAACTGCGGTATTATTTGACTCGTTCCCAAAAACATGCGTAAACAAATGCTTAAACAAAATGCTTATCATATCTTATTTTAAAAAAAATCTATTTATGCTTATAACAATAACAACTTGCCAATCGTCAATTAAAAGAAAAGTTGTTTGTGTTCAAATAAAAATGTAAATTTAGTTACATGATGTTTGATTGGACTACATGTTTTTGAGATATGCACATTTTTTGTTATGCTACGTACGTTTTACATATCGCGAGTTTACAATTATCTTTATCTCCACATTTTTGAGTTTTGAGATAAAACGATTAAAAAAAAAAATTTAAGGAGATCTCCGCAACTTTTTTGGTTATAATTTATGTTTTAATATAGAAGAAAAAAAATTATTTTAAGGTATATGACGCAAAGTCGAGATACAACAAGATAATTCTAACCTCGCGATATAATTAAAAATTAAAACATGGTTTAGTAATACCATTTTTCATGAATGATTGAATAAATAAACGAATTTACGTATGTTATATAGTTTAACAATTCATTGTATTTAATATCCCAGTGGGAACGGGACGTAAAAAAGATGTCTTTTAAACAACTTTTTTATGTCCCGTTTTAAACGTCGTTTGAACGTCTGTTTTTGAACGGCTTTTGAACGTTCAAAAAATCTCTTTTTTAGGTCCCATACTTACTAGGATGGGTTGTCTTCACAAAAATAAAACACAAATAAAGAGGAAGATAGAGACCAATCCCAAAAGACTACTTTTTTCTACTTAAGTATCCTATTAAACAGCTGCCCACGAACCAACTCACTAATACTGAAAATGTTCTCAAATATATACATATGAAAAAATCACTCGGATTTTTAAATATCAAATCTACTAAGCTTTTTGTTGTAGCCCAAAGATTTCCAAGCAAAGTTCTTAATTGCATGACAGATGATCTATATCTGCTGACCATAAGTATAACTGAGATGGAAGCCCAAGTAATGAATAAGGAAAAAAAAATGGTAAAGACGTCGGCATTCTTTATATATAAAAATGTATATATACAGTATCGGACAAAACGAGTGCAGCCAAATAATGCTAATTTAGTTTCTTTGTATAAAAGTGCTGCATTTTTTCAATTTAGAGAAATAACTATGTAACTGTTTAGAGACAAAGTTCTTCAAGTTTTATTCATCACAAAGTTCATTATTTGTACAGGAAAATTAATAAATTAATCAAAAGTATTAAAAAAAGTTGATTTCCTTCTGGACAAAACAAGTGTAACTCGACAAAATGTTGACCAAGCTGTATTTCGCTATCAATATTTCGTGGCGAATCTTTTGTTGTCGATCACAGCCTTGCATCTTCGAGGCATAGATTCGATCAGGTGATCAGTTAAACTTTGTGGAATCGCTGCCCAGGCCTTTTGGATTTGTTCAAACAGTTGATCTTTATTATGAACACCTTCACCATTAATTCTGCGGTTGACGATCTCCCACAGGTTCTCGATAGGGTTGAGATCCGGAGATTGAGGCGGCCAATCCATCACCGATAGGTGGTTGTCTTGAAACCACTGCTTGACTACTTTTGCAGTGTGTTTCGGATCGTTGTCTTGCTGAAAAACCCATTTTATTGGCATATTCCATTCAGCATGAGGTAACATACTATCTTTCAGGATATTTTTATACATGAAACGGTCCATTATTCCATCGTTTCGATGTATTGGACCTAGACCGTTAGCAGAAAAACACCCCCAGACCATTACATTGCTTCCACCATGCTTCACGGTCTTATGGCAGTAACGTAAATGGAGGCGTTTTCCGGCCGGTCGACGTACACGGCAAATGCCATCGCTCCCAATGATGTTGAACTTCGATTCATCACTGAACAGGACAGTTCGCTAATTCTGCACATTCCAGTCAATATGAGATGTAGCAAACAGGAGTCATTTCTTCTGGTTTTTTAGTGAAATCAGCGGTTTCTTTGCAAGGCGTCGAGAAAACAATCCGACTTCAACAGCACGTCGTCTGATTGTTCGGTCCAATACAGGCAGCTCTAATTGCTTTTGTATCTCGACTGATGATATCCAGGGATCCCTTTTGAAGGATTTGACGATCATAGAATCCTATCTAGATGTGGTGGAACGCGGTCTTCCACCTTTGTTATCTGCTGCCAGCTTCTCCGTGGAACGATATTTGGAACATAGTCATGATACGGTCCATTTTTCACGCGATATTTATCACAAATACTTTTTTGTGACATTCCACTTACGTAATCGCCAATAATTTTCTTTCTTAGTTCCAATCCAAGACTGTCGGAAGCCATTTTTGCACTTGAAGTCATAAAAATAATAAAAATAAATAATCACGCTTCTCAAGGCTTACGTGTTACATTTACCTTATGATCATACAATAATGCTTTGTGAAACACAACGTCTTGGTTGGATGTGGACTGTATTGATGTATTGAAACACTTGTTGTATTTCACTTCTTGTATTGATGTTCTTCGATTAAACACTTTGATAAAACTCACTTCGATAAACTGTCTCGATAATACTGACTGATTGACTTCCATATACTGACTGAATTACATGTCGATTTACATGTCTCTTATATAGTAAAATGAACCTGTGTGAACCTGTTCTGGAAGATTCTAGATGCTTCTTTTCGATGTTTCTGGAAGCTTCTGGATGCGTCTGGATGCTTCTGAATGTTTCTGGATATTTCTTGATGCTACTGGATGCTTCCAGATGCTTCTTCTGAAAACTTTTATAAGCTTCTGCATGCTTCTGGAAACTTTTGGATACTTCCTTTAATTATTAAAAAACTTCCGTGACGTTGACACGGACCAGATTTAAGAAAATGAAACAAAAAAGTTGCACTTGTTTTGTCCACTGCAAAATGGCACTTATCAACGAAATTCTTCCTGTGTGCTGTCACCTGTCAGTTGATTGCTCATGTCATGGCATGGTATGACTGCGGACTCCTGACCTGTTTGTTGTGGTAGTATAGTTCGTTTCATTTTTAAGACATATAAAATTAGGAACACTTTTTAGCATTGGTCGATGTTGGTTGCAAATGTTTTGTCCAATACTGTATATATGTGTATATATATATATATATATATATATATATATTAGTCTCATACTAATTTTGGCCATTCATCTACCAATTTTTCTATGTTTGTTTCAATTATTGTAACTTTTTGTATACAGTGAATATTAAAATATCTTTCTCTCATCCGTTTTAATATACTTTAATCAATATATTCATCAGTTTTCAGCTGGATATAAAAAGTATATTAATTGCAAGCTAATCAAAAAGTTTGCAATTTTTTTCATTCATTATATTAAGTGATTAGGAAATCAAGGCTTTTTTTTAAAATTTGATTTTCGTAAATTGTTCAAGACCAAATTTTTGGTGAAAAAATTAAATCAATGACTTTACTTATAAGGATTGCAATTTACTCATGAGTACCACCTGAAGAAATAGAAGAATGCGAGGACCGCAAAATTGTAAAATAAATTATAATTTTTCATTCAAAATAAATAAAGATATTTGAATGAAAAATAAGAAAAAAAAGAACTCAGGCTTTGAAGCTATTATACATAAAAAGTAATTCAGAATTAAAAACAAACAACAATTAAAAAAAATTCCGTTATAAACATAAAGATGTGTTATACAGTTTTATAATTACCAAACGTGTTAAATAATAATCTTGTTGTTAAATCATCATTCATGGGCTTTTAAGGCGGTTTTACAAATTTTTCTCATTTTATTTATCTTTGGGACATCCGTGATACTAAGTAAAGTCCTACAAGTGCCTAGGATGTTAATTGAATCCGACACTATCATTAAATCATTTAAAGATAGTTATCAAACGTGTAGTTGTTTAAAATTGCTGAGTAAATTAAAGAACTTCCTCCCTTCCAAAAAAGCAATCGAGATTTATCAGCGAGTTATAGTCCCAATAATAATATACAATTCTAACGTTATTCCTAATCTTACCGTCGCACATTGAGCCAAGGGTACAAAGTACAAGGGTACAAAGTACAAGGGTATTCTGTTGAGTATCGAGCAAAAATTAAAAAAAATTAAAAAAACTGAAAGCGTTATGGCTAAGTGTTTAAGTGTCTAAGTGTTCTACGACGCTAATTGTTTAAGTGTTCCACGAGGCCAAGTGTTTAAGTGTTCTAAGAAGCAAAAGGTAGATTTGCTATCTGTGTTGGACCACAAATTAAGAAGATTATAGAATTTTACGAGCTTGCCAAAATGCTGAACAGGAGGGAGACGTTGCTGCTTGCAACAGTTTTGTTGCAGTTGTTCATAGCTTTTTAGGTAATCACAAGGCTGAAGACTACGTGAAGTTGGTTGAGATTCTCATTAAGAATTTCACCAAAATGGATTTAGAATTTCATTATCCTCGACGCTTACCTCGATAAATTTAAGAAGAACAAGATAGCTTGCTCGGCTTTGGGTTGACTAACTTTTTTAACATTTTTAGGTCTTCATTTTTTATAGTTGGAACTTGATTCTAATTTCAAATCTATTAATCAAAATATTATTACTTTTTTAATTTTTAGGTGCCCCAAGAAATCTTTAAGGTCTTATCACAGAGGACCGCGGAAGAGCATTTAATTGGAAGTTCACGGCTCCTTCCTAACCGATGTCGCAAAACTTGCCCAGATGGGGTTCGAACCCCAGATCTGTTTTTCCGTGGCAAGTGCGCTACCGTTGCGCCACGGCTGCTCATTATTCTTAACAACGTCCATAGAAATGGTTTTATTTTCTATTTTCCCTGTATAAACACAACTTTTTCTCAAAAGATACATCTTTATAACTTTATTTGAGTCTGTAAAATATTAATTTTTCAAAGTGCTTACATGTAGGTCTGCAGAAAGTTCAAAAATGAAATTTGTGGCCATGCTTAACACGCTGTGTTACATAAACTAGTGCGTACAATTGACAGGGCAGATCATTTTATTTTAAAAGATAGTACACGCAATTTAGAAACAACGCGTGAGGGTGCTAAATAATTACAATACCAGTAATTATGAACTTTTTAAATCATTCAAAGATAAATATTGTTGTTGAAGTTACCAAAAAAAGTGATATTATTACCTGGTAAGTAACACTGCTGCCAGGCCTATTACTATTTTTATTTTTCATGAATGACTTGTTTAAAGTTAAAAATTGAATTAAAAAATATAGAAAAAAGTATTTTGATCTTTTTTCCCTTTTAAATTTTGTTCTTTAATCATTACAACTTCGTAATATATATAATAAAAATCGTTTACAGAGTATAATAAAATGATAAAAATCCTCAATATTGTGTTATACAAAAATATATAAAATAATATTGCAAAGTATGGAATATTATATTATAAAAAATATTATATTATAAAGAATGCGGGAAACTTGCAGAAGATCGGAGATCTTCTCATCAAGAAGCCGCAATGCGTAACTGACATTACATATATGGTCGTTCACGTATTTGTAAATAAGCATGTTTAGTAGTATTTTTTATTTCTTAGAGTTTTCATTGTATATTTTCGGTACAAAGTTAGTTTATACTTAGTTTTACACTTTTTTTGATTAAATTCATATAATTATTAAGATGAGATTTTTTAGTAAAATTTTCAGAGAATTTAAGTTGTTCGATTTTTCCAGTTGAGTTTTTTTAGATATTTATTTGTTGTCTAGATAAGGAC
Source organism: Hydra vulgaris (assembly GCF_038396675.1). Lineage (NCBI taxonomy): Eukaryota > Metazoa > Cnidaria > Hydrozoa > Anthoathecata > Hydridae > Hydra > Hydra vulgaris. Next base: position 50,329,235 of record NC_088925.1, read on the forward strand.
CACGGTATGAAATAGAAAAGCGCGAGAGAGTTGTTTTTTAAAAAGGTACGTTAAAGTTTCCCGTTCCTCCTGTGTCATATCTATTTTTTCTATTTTGGAAGAAATTCTTTGAAAAGTGAGGAGAAACAAGTCCAAGTTTATATTTTAGCATGAATATCAGATTTTGGAACATTTAATGCTTTCAAGTTTTTTAATAGTGGGTTAGCAGGCGAGAGTCTATCCTAATTATAAACTATTCTTACAGCGTCTTTTTGTTTTCAATAAAAAGTGGACAATTTAAATTTGTGAGTACTCGCCCATGCAACATTAGCGTATATATATAATAGCTTTTTATGAACGAGAAATATAGGAGTTTTAAATTTTCAGGAGACAGTATAGAACTAGCTTTGTAAAGAATTCCAATGTTTTTGATATTTTGGTATTTAATATATCTGTATGCGCTTTCCATGAGATGTTCTCATCAATAAGTATCCCAAGAAATTTAGTTGCTTGGGCTCTCTCGATTTCTTTAGTATCTATATTTAGCAAAGGTAAATTGGGTGATATTTTTTTTAGGTTAGAATGATAAAGAATGTTTTTTGTTTGTTCTGTGTTTAGCGATAATTTGTTCGATTTAAACCAATTGTTAAGTTTTTCAAGTTCAGTATTTGTTGTTTCATAAAGTTCTGTTATAGATGAGGATTCATAAAATAAATTAGTATCATCTGCAAACATTATGACATCTAGTTTACTTGAAGCTTTAGGTAGATCGTTAATGTATATTAAAATAAAATAGATGCGCAAGAATGGAACCGGGTGGACACTGCTTTTTATTTTAAGTAATTTTGAATATTTTTTTTATTAGCGTTAACGCAACCAGTTAAGGGCAACATCTTTTATCCCATATTTTTCCATTTTCCCAATTAGTAAGGCGGGATCTACTACGACGAACACCATAGATAAATCAACGAAGACTCTATGGACGTATTTTTTGTTTTCAAAGTAGTCAATTATAAGATCTAGAATTGCATGTTCAGTTGAATGTTGCTTCTGGAAACCGAACTGTTTTTCAGTAAAGATTTTTTTATTTATTAGATATTTGTATAGTTTATTGTATATTATTCTCTCCAAAAGTTTTGAAAATACTGGAAGAACTGAAACAGGTTTGTTATTCAGTGTTAATGAGTCCCCGGTTTTTAATATTGGTATTACCTTTGCTATTTTCAATTTATCCGGTACAGATCCTGTAATAACTGAAACTTAAATGTTTCATAGATGGGTTGGTTTATCGCCGGAAACATATTTACAACTATATAGCTACAAATGTCGTCTATTCCAGGAACCTTATTCATCTTAAGCGAGTTTTTTGCAATTTCTAGTTCATTATGTTTTAGTTCAGAAAAATTATTTAAACAGAAAGGTTGATTTGTGATATAGGTTTCAAAGGAGTTATCAGGGCATTGAATTTTGGAAGCCATGTTGGGGTTTATGTTTGCAAAATAACTATTAAAATTTTCAGCGATAGAGATTTTATTGATATATTCAGTTTCGTTAATGATAACTTTATCGGCTAAATTATTTGATTTTGTATAGTTTTTCCCTATTATTTCTTTTAATATATTCCATGTTTTTTGAATATCACCTTTGTTTTATTGAAGTTGTTTTGAAAAATAATATTTTTAATTCTTTCTAATTTTTACAAATAAGTTTTTGTATTCCTTGTATGTAGTTAAATTAATTTCATTTCTATTTTTTAAAAATTTGATATAAAGTTTTGGCTTTGTTTTTGATGATTTTCTAATTCCGTAGGTTATCCATGGGTAGTTTAAATCTTTATTTCTTTTTCTTCAACTGGGAAATGTTTATTGTAGTGTTCTTAGAAAGTATTTATAAATGTATTATAGGCAGAGTTTGTGTTTCCAAGGTTACAGTCTTGATAAATTCCATCCCAATTTACAGTCGATAGCGAGTTTTTAGAATTTTTTATAGTGTGTTGATTGATTTTTCTTTTACATATTTTGGTTTTAGGATTGTTATATGTTTTTATATCTTGAGATAATGAAAAATAAATAGGGAAATGATCTGATATATCGGTATTGATAACTCCTGCCTTTGAAGAGGTTTCTGAAAATGAGTTTGTTAATATATTTTCTATAGCAGAGACGGAGGTTGGGGTTCCCCGGGTAGATTTTTAAAAGCCCATTCAGAAATCCTCCCCGAAAAAAATATTTATATATTTTTAGGTTTATTACATGCACGCGTTACTGATTAATATTCAAATAAAAATACTTTTAAATACTACTGGCAAAAAGTTTTCAAGAGGTGAAACACTTTAATAAAAATGAATTTTCTTTTGGTCATAAATTCATAGTGTTTTAAATATATTTAATACCTCGACCGTCGACATGTTGTAAAAACTAAAGGTGGTAACGTTTTTAGCAAAATAAGTAAAACCATGTTTATTAACATGATTGGGTCTGAAACGCTTCTGATAACTTAGATTGGCTAAGATCCAATTTCCATCAATATGTAGAACCTTTTTTTTTCTAATTAAGAAAATTCTAAGATCTAATGACTTTATAACAGGCCATGGATTAGTATTTTATTGTTCCCAGGGTCCAATCATTGCAATTTTTTTTTAAATCATCTTTATTTGACATAAGTATAAACGTGTTTCGAGTTTTCTCAAAAGTGAATACTAACTATTCTAAAAAGCAAAATGGTGCCCATACCTCCCATACCTTTAAAGATCTTAAAACACTTGGTCACATTTTAGTTTGATTCGTAGTTAAAGAAGGTAAGTTATAGCGTAATCAAAAGTTCATTGAGTATTTTTCAAAAACAGAATTTGCTTAGATAAAAAAAATATACTAAAATATTTTTACATGTTTCTACCTCAGCTCTTTCGTTATCAATAAGATGTTAGACTAAATAAATACATTCAGGTCCAAATTTACTCAGTTAAAGATTAGAACCGCAACGGAAACTTGCATTTATTTCTGCGGAAAAGGAACAACGGGGCAGTATTTTAAAAATGTTGTACTGCGGCTAAACACAGTAACGAGAGGCAATTATGTTTTCAATTTAAACTTGAATTAAAACTTAATCTGTGAATATCCAAGAAAATATAATTTTCCTAGTTTACAATCTATGTATCCTCTAATACATCTAATACAAAGTTAATAAACTTCAAGCTGAAGCCAAAAAGTGTTTCTTATTAAAAAAGCTCGTTGACTAATTCTATGCAATAAGATGCATAAAAAATATAAAAATACATATTTGATAATTTCTAAAAATTATATAACGATGCAATTAAATTTATTTACATGATATATGATTATATATATATATATATATATATATATATATATATATATATATATATATATATATATATATATATATATATATATAAAACATAATTAATATCTAAACTATATTAGATCCCGAACTTTTTGTAAGAAGAAAGAGCGGTCTTCCACCTTTAAAATAAACGAATAAAATATTTAGTCTACATTTAATTAAAATGTTGAGAGATACTTTACAAATAATGAAAAGTTGAAAAGAAAGCAAAGCGAGAAGAATAAATAAAAATATTACCTGTTTTTTTATGGTGCGTGTAAATGAGACACTCGCTGGTAGCAAATCCAATTTCTTTAGAAAGAAGATACCTTACAAAATCATTTGGGAAAAGTTTTATGTTCTTAAAATGATGAAGTATGGTTATCTAAATGAAAGTAACCAAAATTTCGATTTTTGAATTTTGAATAATCTGTGCACAAAGATACGCAGAAAAAAATAATAAAATTAAATAAAAAGTCAACCATTCAAACTTACAGAAAGATTCTTTTTCTTTTTATATGATTTCAAAAGTTGTGGTTCTAAAAGAAGTTTACCCCCTGGTTTCAGCTGCATAAATATTTTTTTAAACATTCTTTTAAGACCCGAGTCACCAAAATTCAGTTGTACCCACATTGTTACGCTTAGACATGTGATAGTATCATACTCTTCTTTAATTTTACTGAGATCGTCCAGTTCACATGGTACATAGTTTTGCTAAATAGTTTATTTAACATTACTATTTAAAAAAATTAATTATTCAACAGTCTTATAAAATCAGCCAATCAAATCAAGTTGTATAGAAAATAACAAGTAACATGTTTGTAGCATGTCTTAACAATGAAAGTATTATAGGTAAAAAAGACATTAAAAGCTCTGTGATGGAGATCCTATCAGGTCTTCTTTCAGCTATTTTTATAACAAACAATGCAAAAAGAAAAAAATAAATAAAAGCAAGTTGTGCTTACTGTTATAAAGCAAATATTTCCAGATAATCCTTGTTGAAGTATTCGTGTATTTAGGATTGGTCCATATGTTTGTTTTATAGATACAGGAAATCTCTGTCTTAATGGCATATATGAATTTCGAGCATAACTTCTTGCTAACTTAATAAGTCGATCGTCAATATCTACACCAGTTATGAAACTTGGATCAAATCGTTTTAAAATTTCAAGTGTCACTTTTCCATTATTACACCCTATGTCTAGACAATTTTTGTTAAAAAACCACTGTTTACTGAAACAACTGAGCCGCTCATCATCTTTTGTTGACTTTATGTAATTGCCATATGTAAATGTTTTTTCTTTTTTTTTCTTTTTTTCACATAACAAATTAGGCTTAGTTAAACTTCTATAAATATCTTTTTTTTCAAAAGTTGTCTTTTCCTTTTTACATTCAATACATGAAGGATCTGATCTAATCAAAAGATCATCACATACATTGTTTTTTTGTGTGTCAAATTTAAAAGAAGATTTTTTAGGGCTAATTTCTGTCATAGAAAAAGAAAGAGTATCATAGGGATCTCCAGCTGAAAATCTTCTCTTTCTCTTACGCCGCTTACGCAATGGTGTAAGTATTTGAGCGGTATCATCAAGACAATTGAGACTTAAAGGATCTCGTAAATCGACTGGTTGAAGAAGTCTTGGTTGAAACTCGCAAGAACGATCAGGAACTGGTGACCTCATATTGGGTGATTCAATACCATTTGATTTGCTTGCTAATGAATCTAAGTTCAATGGATCATGCACAAATATCATCTTTAATGGGTGATATTTTTTCTCACTACATTTTCGGCGTACTCCTAAATAAAACATAAAGTAAATAATTAAACTGAAGATTTAAAGAAATCAAGTAGGTTTAAGAACTGAAGGTTGAAGAATATTCATTATGCCTTATATATATATATATATATATATATATATATATATATATATATATATATATATATATATATATATATATATATATATATATATATATATATATATATATATAATATATATATATAATATATATATATACTTATTTTATATATATATATATATATATATATATATATATATATAATATATATACTTATTTTATATATATATATATATATATATATATATATATATATACTTATTTATATATATATATATATATATATATATATATATATATATATATACTTATTTTATATATATATATATATATATATATATATATATATATATATATATATATATATATATATATACTTATTTTATATATATATATATATATACCTTCTAATATATATATATATATATATATATATATATATATATATATATATATATATATATATATATATATATATATATATATATATATATATATATATATATATATATATATACTTATTTTATATATATATATATATATACTTATTTTATATATATATATATATACTTATTTTATATATATATATATATACTTATTTTATATATATATATATATACTTATTTTATATATATATATATATATATATATATATATATATACTTATTTTATATATATATATATATATACTTATTTTATATATATATATATATATATATATATATATATATATATATATATATATATATATATATATATATATATATATATATATATATATATATACTTACTTTTTCTTTTCTAAAAAAGTGTCTAGATTAATGAAAGCATTTTTAAAAAATATATAGTTTGTTTATGAAAACATTCACAAATGTTTGAATTTACCAAAATTTCACTTAAACATCCAAGCCTCTTAATAAGATTGATCTAAAAATTGTCTAAATTTTTAAAAATGTTTTGCCCAAGGATATTCATCATGTTAAATGAAATATGCTTATATACCCTGATTATTTCAACTAATATACAATCGAAAGCTTCTTACTAACTTGCACAGCTTATTGAGGCAGCATCCATAAATTGAACCGGTAGTAATTGATCTCTCATATTCTTTGCAGTTGATCTTTGAAAGTTTCTCAACCAAACTCATACAGCTTTTACACTGACTTACTAGCCTTTATTCAAAAAATCTACATCAATCAATTAAAGATGTTGTAGCTAACTTTCCTGCTAACAATGGATCAGCAATTTTTAATAATTATCTTATCAATAATTACTCCACAACCTCCTCCACATTTAAACTCAAAGCTTGACCAAATAAATAGTTTAAAGTTCATAAGTATTTTATTAACGAAAAATTTAATTGGGACGTGCAACCCATGCTAATAGTATACTTATTAAAATAATAAAGAACTCATTGACAAATCTTGAATTACTTGTTTGAACCTGGATTATAAGTTAATAAATAAATAATAATAAAATCAAATATATAAAAAGAAACACAAAATAAATCATCTAAATTATATAAAACATCAAAGTAAAAGCATTCAAATAAAAGAAAGTTTACAAAAAATGAGTTGTCAATAGAAACTTTTGATTCTTCAGTGGAATTGAAAACTTTCATATTTTCTGAATCAGTAGCAAAGTCTAATAAACTAAATACACATTTTTTGTGCACATTTTTTGCACAATATTTTTAACATCCTTGTTTAGTTGCACTGGTTAGACATTTCTGATAAAATCGTTTCTCTAATAAACACTATTTTGAGGATCTTCTTTTGCTAATGGAAGCTCTTTTATGACATTTATAATGCACACTTGCCAAGTTTTCTAACTTCAACCTCTTCCTTTTCCTCCTGAAACTGCTATTAACATGCTAATACCCAATCTTCTTTATCTTTATGCTCTACATATATCTTTCTTGACACACACAATAAAATACACTCACTATTTCTCTGTCTAAGGTTATTGTTGACCATCTTTCACCATTATACATCACAGGGTTCCCACTATTAAAACTGAGACTAAAAGTAAGGATTTTAAGGAGATTTAAGGAGATATTTTCGTAATATTTAAGGAGATTTGGTTGCAAACGACAATTTTTCGAAAGAAAAAGTAAGGGGAATTAAGGAGGAAACAGTTACATTAGAAACAGAATTTGATTTTTTTCAATAAATTTTAAATATAAACAAAAAAATTATTATAAATTAATATATTATTTCATATATATATATAAATATAAACATATATATATATATATATATATATATATATATATATATATATATATATATATATATATATATATATATATATATATATATATATATATATATTCAAAATATAGGTTTGCAAACTATCAAAGAACTATATATTTTCTTCTTTATTAATAAGTATAATCCTTCACTTTAATAAAATTTCCTAGATGATTAAAAAATAAAAATAAATAAGGAGAAATTAAGGAGAGCAGCCAAGTTTTACCATTTTTTAAGGATATTTAAGGACTTTTAAGGAGGATTATTTTTTTTAAGGATATTTAAGGTTTTTAAGGAGGAGTGGGAACCCTGCATCATATCACTCATGATACATGCAGTGTATAACCTTTAATTTTTAATGATGCACCTCTTGCTGTTAGAAGTGTAGATAATACTCTAAACATGGTCGAGCTTATTCTTACCTTGATATTTTTTGCTCCACCAGCCATAAGTATCTCGAAGAAAATATCACTATCGCTATAGTTACCAACACATTATCTTTCCATTACTAATTTAATCTTTTTTTTTGACTTCTCTGTATTCAAGAAAAGTGCATTTTCTACACTCCCACATTAATAGACACAGAACCTTGAATACCACAACATCTCTTATGAATCCATATCTTATAAACTAGAAAAAAAGATAGAGAGTGATAGTAGATATTTTAATCTACTATCGCTCTCTATATTTTGTTTTAAGTAGTTGTGACATTTTCATACATAGTCATGATAGCTATAAGCAGACATAATTTGTATAACAAATTACTAAAAATAAACCCTACAATGAGCATAATAAAGTTTGTTGTAACATGCTCATGTTTTCCTAGTTTACAAACAATTATTGAAGGAATGGTTGCTCCTTGAACTCGATAGCTTGTACACCATGTAGTGGCGTTCTTTGACATGACCATATTACATTGAAAATTAGAGGTCAAGAATACAATCTAAAATTAAACAGTTAGGATTTCTGTTTGAAGCAATACAGACCTGGTAGCAGATGTACAGTAAAATTTTGAGGAAAACTAATCAACTGCCACTTAATTTTGCATATCAAACTACAGGACTTACACCACATGCGCACCTTAATGTTACTTGATTCATATTTTGCAAAAAATTTCCTGTCAACCTAGACATAATCAATTGCATATTGCAATAACTTTGCAAACAAACAAACAAAAATACTAGTACATTGGTTGTTATATTGTCATCAGATTCTTCTCTCATTCCTTCATAATCAACAACCCTGTAAATTTACAAGCTCATTGTAAATTGTATTTTGATATGGATAGAATCCATTAAAAAAAGCTGCATCTGGATACATTGCATCATTTTCAGCATGCACTTTCAATTCATCAAACAGTATTATTTAAAACACATAGCTGATATACAATTAGACAATAAATTTGGTGTGGTTAACTTAACAACTGTACATAAATAATCATAAGTACAGGTAGAATAAAACTAAACAGTTTAATCAATTTTTTATACTTTTAAATACCATCTGCCTGTTAACTCTGTTTTTAAGTTTTCAATTTTATTTTTAAACATGTTAGCTATATGTTCAGAATAATTTTCATTCAAAAAAGGGCTGGATTTTCACAAACTCATTTTTTGTATGATATTGATTTTTTTTAAATTTGCGATACAATTTTTGTTGCAGACATTTCAACCTTATTTTTCTGAAGCTTTTTTTCTTGGTGATTGGATACACAATTTTTTATGCTCTGGCTCCAGTATACTATTGTCATCTGATGAGCAAGTATCATTTGTTCTACATAACATACGTTTGAAAACATATAATTAATATGCTTAATAATAACTTATTCATTTGATAGTATTAATATACAATAATATACAATTAATATTTATACATAAATAATAGTTAGCAATTATTAAAAACACATTTAATATTATACATAACATAATATAACAATAATATAATAGGCACTTGTATAACAAATATTTAATTTTTAATGTTTCAGGTGACAAATAATATTACAAGTATTTGCAAGACTATAAATTAATTACATAAACTTAGAGTAGTGTTAAAACCTGATTGCATCAGTTTTTATCATACCTGTGCCAATTAATGCATTCATAAGCACAACAAGAAATAACTCTACAACTGTATCTCTGCAATTTACGATATCTAAGTAATGATATCTCTTAAACAACTGACTTTGAAAACCTTTTTGAAAATCTGTGTTTAGGTAAAACCAAGGTAATATCAAGCATATATCATACTTACTTTATGAAACATCTTCAAAATTCGAATTTATTTGCCATACAGTAAGATGGTTGACAAAAGCTTCACTTTTTAATTTAAGTCATGTAGTTATATTAATAAACCATTGGTTTAAACCCTGACACTGTGGGCCAGAGATCAGCATAAATTTTAACTGAGTATTTGTGTAATTTTTTTTCTTAAAGTTTTAAAAGTATACACCATATAAAAAAAAAAGTTGTCAAAATATTTTAAGTATTGCTTAACAAAGGAAGATTTTTAAGTTTATGTAAAATTCAAAACTACCTTTTTTTTTTAAAAAAAAAAAAAAAAAAAAAAAAAAATTGAATTTCATCCAGTAAGTGAATTTTTAAAAATTAATTAAAATTTTATAGCTTTATTTTCATAAGATATTTACAAAAAATCTTGTTTTTTTACTTTTTATTTTGTTAATTTAAATGTGACAGTCAAAATATGACAAAATAAAATGTACTATAAAATGTATATAAAAACAATATAAAATGTACTATAAAAAACTCTAAATCTATTTTTGCTTATGCAAATATAATACATACATACATACATACATACATACATACAATGTTTTAATTGATATTTTCTTTCAATCATTATGAAAATTAAGAAATTACTTGTAAATTGTTTTACACTTTGGAAAACAACTTAATCAAATCAGTTACCGACCCTAATACTTATAAAGTTACAGGGATCTCTGACATTGACTTTAAATTCTTTTCTAAACAATTTAACATAAATAAAATGGAAAAGTAAACAGACACAAAGATATATTTGAATTGCATTACAAAATCCGGTTAAAAAAAGTATTGAAAGCAAGTAATTAATACTTTGAAGCGGATAAACTAGATAAAACCTAAAATTAAATTATTATTTTTACACTTAAGACTGTGAAACAATTACTAAAATCAAAAAAAAATATTTATATTAAATTTATACATCTGGTATTTTAACTTTAAGTATTTGTTTGTGGAAGAACACTAAGTGCAAATTTTATACTAATTATTTCTCAATAGATATTGAAAAAATTTCAATTTAAAATCTCTTAAAATAAGAGTTTGGACTTTTCACCCATTTAATGTAGATCTCAGCCCATTGTGCCTAATCCTACTAATAAGTTTTTACTTGGTCAAATTTTCAAACAAATATAATTTTACCAGTATTGAGACGGTAGTTAAAGTCAAATTTTAACTTTGGAGAAATAATTTTGCTTGAAAGATTTCTAATGCTGTTTGGACTTGGAATCGGTGATTTAGGCTTTTGAGTGACCTCCATCTTGATAAAACCTTAAAAAAAAATTTATTTTTGAAAAAACTATATAATTATACATTAAAAAATATACAGATATAAAACTTGAATATTATTAGGTAAAACTAAGAGGAACAGAAATAAATAGAATGATAAGGAAACCAGATGATTAGAAAAACAGCTCCACTCAACTAAAGCAGGGCTATTTTCTAAATTACTTGCTTTTTGGTGTTCAAAATTAATAATTTTACTACCCCATCCACAAAGTAAAAAAAATAAAAAACCGACATAAAATAAAAGCTTGCGCAATGACATTACTAGAAATGAAAAACTTTGTCAATCATTGTAAAAACATTTGGTTTAAATTAAATAGTTTAAACCATTGTAAAAACATTTGGTTTAAATTAAATAGTTTGAACCATTGTAAAAACATTTGGTTTAAATTAAATAGTTTGAATCATTGTAAAAACATTTGGTTTAAATTAAATAGTTTGAACCATTGTAAAAACATTTGGTTTAAATTTGATTTGAGCCATTATAAAAATGTTAGTTGTTAAATTAAATGACAAAGTCTCCAAGTATTGACAAAACTTTGTCAATACTTGGAGAGAATAATATAAAAATAGTATTCAAAACTTTCCCTGATAAAGTAGACAAACTTTCCTAGATAAAGTTGAAAATTTTTTTGCTTTGAAAAAAAGAACTTTTCTGGAATAAAATAAGAGTTCTGGACTTGGTCAAAAGTTTTGATATTTGATATATCAAAACTTTTGACCGAAAGTAAGAGTTAATCCTAGAAGACAGAGGGTAGATGACTCACAAAGTATATTACCATTCATAAATATAGGAAAATTTAGATTGCTACAATAATGATTAGCAAAAAAAAAAAAAAAATTTCATTTATCTGAGTTAAAGTTCACCAGCCACTGAGAGTCCTATGCTGTAGCAGAAGCGAGATCCTTTTTAAGCTTAAATTCCTCCTTCAAGCAATCAGAGACTTATCAATACAAAAATAAATAGTAGTATCATCAACAAACAATGCCACCTTATATGTAAGAATTTCTGAAAGATCCTTAATGTTTTAAAAAAAAAAGATAGAACCTTCAGGAACCCCTGAAGTTATAGGAAATGAAGAAGAGTGTTATCTATCAAAGACAACTTTTATACTATGATTGGTAAAGAAGGATTCAATCATCTTAAAGATGTTACCAGATACACCATAAGAAGAGAGCTTATGGAGGACTAGCATGCCATACTTTATCAAAAGTATATCAGGTAGGATGTGAATTTAATTTGATCTAATCTAAAATATGAAAGAGGAGTGGAATACAAGATTTGCCCTTGTTATAGACACTGTTAAAGACTCTCTAGAAGTCTGAGAGCTTAATTTTTTAGAACATTTTATAATAGACTTTGTGACCTGAGAATAACGGATTTAGTGTTAGACAAAACCTTTTTACAATGATTTTTAGCAATAGTAAACAGATACCTGTTTCCTGGAGAACATTTTGGTGATAGATAGAGGCGCAAAGGTTATGATTGGAAATTGCAGTAACACAATGAGAAGAAAACCATGGATAAGAATGAGGCTTGACTTGAAATTGTCAAAGGGAATAAAAGTTTAAATGCCAGCCTGATTCCAAGAAAGTACATAAGAAGCACATTTGTCACCAGGAGGACAAAAGATTTCTACCCATGGGGCACCAAGAAGAAAATCAAGGAAAGAGTCTCAGTCAACTTAAAGATAGTTATGATGATAAAGAAGAATGAGATAATAGTTTTACAGAGATCTGTGATCTCTGTGTCAGAACTGTGATCAGAAGCACCTAATGGTAAATGTGAAGAAACTGTCTAGGATTAGAAATAAGACAAGTCAAGTAGAAAAGGTAAATGATTGGGATTGTCTGGAAAGCGAGTTGGAAAGTTGAAAAAAGGCTTGGTCAATTTGATTAGAAATAACATCAAAAAGAGAGCAGTCTTGAGATGAAGGAGAGCAATATAGAACAAAAAAAAAAGATGATAGAGTGAAGTGGCGCTTAATAAAAGCACATAAAAGAATAGTCTCTGGATTCCACCTAGTTTCTCGACAAATGGGTGAACTCTTACAAACGTAACTGCCTAGGCTAAGCATGTCACTATTGAAGTCTTTATGATTTAAAGATAACCATCAACACTAAGATCACAGCTGAACTCAAATTATTCTCATAAAAAGCAAGTTAGTCTGGTGAAGTTTGAAAGAGATAAGACTCAGCAGACGAAAAATTACCTCAAAGACCACGAATATTAGCGAATGATAACTTTAGAGAACTTGGTAATGACAATGGTTTTTTTGTGATTTATAGTTTCTGATACTTTAGTCATTTTAAATTTGTTAAAGAACTTAACGCACAGATAGTAAAACACGAACAGAGACTGTTAGTACTTTGATAGTTTACAGTTGTTGATGGAATCAGCCTCTCTGAGAGCAACCACAGAGTTTGAGTTACCTAACTACCAGCCAGCCTCAGAACCATAAAACTGAGTTTTAGAGCTGTACCCTCATTTGGAGATAATAGAATGAGTTACCAAGTCATAAAAAACAGAGACAAAACCTATGCATTGAGTCAAGAAGATCCAGCATTTAACATCTTTTAACAAACTGGAATCAATGTATTATAAATACATCTATGCCGGCCTAATAGATGAAGAAGGGGTGCAAAGCTGGTTAACAGATAGAATGTTTTTACCTCTTAAGTCAATGCCTAGAAGGCCTTCTACAAGACAGTCGCTGGATGCATTTATCGTCTGCCCATGATGAGTATTTTTATAGGCATCATTTCTAGCTTTTACTCAACCAAGAGCCTCAAGACAGAGGGGTGTGTTAAGTCAGAGCTGGCATCTCCTAGCTTTTGCTTATAAAAGCGTATCCTACAAGGCAACAGGACATAAAGCAGGTTGTACTGTGTTAGATGTAACCAGTAGCAGGATAACCTAATCTGACATTAAATATATATTAAATGTATACAACACACATATACACATAATTTTTTCTTCAACAACTTGTTTCTCTATCAGTAGGTTCATCAGGAAGAATATTCTTCCTGATGAACCTACTGATGGAGAAACAAATTGTTGAAAGAAAAAATTAGATAATTGTTTATATATATATATATATATATATATATATATATATATATATATATATATATATATATATATATATATATATATATATATATATATATATATATATATATATAAAACCCTTGAAATGTCAATTTAAACCTGACAATTTAGTAAAAAATGAAGAATAATGAAAAAAGCAATACTTTTTGCTTTTTTCATTATTAAATGGTTAAAGCCTCAGTGTTTATGACCATGTCCAGTAGAGGAAAAAAGAGAAAAAGAACAGATTAGGAAAAGCCGAACCAATCATACCTTTCTTTTTGAGAAATGACTCATAATTAGTTGTACCTCTCACATAGATCAGCCAGGTTGGATGGGACACTGGCTTTAATGTTTTCAACCTTTATAATTGAAAATATAGTTACTTTTTTTCTTGTGAAATATTTGGGCTACGTTTTTCTAATTTACTGTTTATTTTATATCAATACAATGAGCTCAAAAATTCATATTAATAAGCAGAGATGTTGAGGATATTAATACTCCAACTTGGAGAACTTTCCTTAATTATTATTGTTGTTAAGTCATTGACATTGTCTTAAATTGTCTCTAATTTAAATCATATGACATAGTAAACAGCTTAAATTATTAAGTGAAGCTAACTTATTAAACCCAGTTAAAATCAAGATTTTGCTGGCTAATATAAACCATGCTAAAAACATTTATACTATATAAAATGATCTAAACTGTACAAAATGATGCTATAAAAGGGAGAATTCCAACCCAGAACTTACAGGACACTTACAGAATTCTAATCACACATATTTTACATAAGATAAAAAATCAAGCAATGAAAAAATATCATATTGAAAAAATATACTCATAAAACCGGATACTTTTAACCAGATGTAATCAACTACATATTAATTACATAGCAAAGGCTTTTTAATAAAACCTAACTTGTCCAGTAATTTTTAGGGTACCAGAACTTGATTTTCAATTTTCTTTTTTTCTCACTTTCTCATACTCTCTTTCATTTCAATATTGTTCATTAATTTATACTTTTTGTTGCTTGTTGCATCATTATACTCTTTGTTGCTTTTTTTGTGTTGTGTTTTCGTTTGTTACCTGTTTTTTTGTATTATATGTTTAGGTTTTATAACGGTCATAATATTATTGCTTGATTTTAATCTTTATTATTATAATTATTTTTTTTATTTTCAATATTATTATTAATATTATTTTTTATTACATTCCTGTTATTGTTATAAAAACTATATCATTGTTATAATATATTGTGTTATTACATATTATTATCACATATTATCTTAACTGTATTATTAAGATTATTAGGTGTATTTTATATTTTCATCACTTGTTTTTTTTTATTTTTAATTATGTTAATTTATGTTTTGTATTATTTAATAATATTGTTGATGTTGATTTTATTTTTTGTTTATTTTATTTAGGTGTCACTCCTATGACTAGTTTTTAAATATAAGAGTGACACCTGACCTGATTTGTAAACTATAATTAAATTTGTAATTTTTAAAATATGGTTAAATAAATGAATTATTCTAAACAAGAATTAATTTTAAAAAAATGCTAATATTAAAGAAATGAATGGGACTTTAACAGTTAAAGTAAAATAAATAATTGCTGTTTGGAAAACTTGAAATTTAAAAGTAGTTTCAAAAAAGTGTCAAAGAATTAGTATTGGAATACTCAAAGTTCTAAAAAGTTGTTATATATAATGGTGATGCAGTCACATAACACAAATTTTAAGTAAAATTAAAACCAAAATTCAATAAAAACAAATACAAATTTTCAATTAAAACCAAGGCAATAAGCACCCATTCAGTTATTTCAAGAGGGAAAAAGTTTGCAAAAAAAGCAAACTATATTGCACTCTCAAACAGTTAAAGCCACAAATGCTTAAGAATATACTCTAAATAAAAGCTTTTAGTATTGAAATACTCAGTAAACAATGTTTGTTAAATATAACTTTATCTCCTTATGTGTAAAAATTACCTAAATTCCGCTATAAAGATAGAGTTTTGGTACTTGCAAATCACTTTATTTTTAATTTAAATTTTTAACTTTTAAATATAATTTTATGCAAGTTGACATTGGTTAAGTTAATATATTTTTATGAAATACAGCAACAACCTAAAAATGGTTTGAGTAGATTTGTAAAATCTGTTCATGATTTCTTTAGAAAAAAAAAAAAAGTTTGAGTGACTATACTCGATTTCTTTTATGACTTGTATGACATATAGGTCAGTATTGAATTTGAGTAACAATTTTTTTGTTTCCGAACTTTTTTTTAAACATAAAATTAAAATCAAGAAAATTGAATCCAAAAACAAATTATTATATAATAAAAATCCATCCGTACCATATATGCAAACTTTTGACTCCAAGAAACTTAATACGAAGAAATATAATGAAATGGAACAATTATCGATACTTGAGTACTTAATTTAATTGAGTCATTAATTAAAATAAAACGGACGAAAATAAAATAGGTTATTACGTCACAGTGAGCCTTTTTAGACCTCTTTGCATTAAGTTGGCATTCAGCCAAAAAAAAGCGTTAGATTTCAAAGTTATTTTAAACGAATCATCTTTTTTTAAAACAAAATAAAATAAAAAATTAAAAAGTAATTCCAAAAAGTGCAAAAATTATCCATTTTTAATTAAATGTAGCTAAATATAAAGAATTAAAAAAAGACGCTTATAAAATATTGCTATCATATGGCGACCGCCAAAAACTCCGTAACAGTTAGCCATTGCTTGTGTTCTAAATAAAAAATCATAACTAGATTTTTATTCTCAAAGTGGACATAATAGTGATGAGCTAAAAACAAATTTTTTCCTAATCTCCTAAATTCTTAGATACTCAGACATAAAAAGATTTCAGATACTAATTGTTTTTTTCAAAAAATTTTTGATTTAAAAAGTTACGATTGAAAGAAATAACAACCAAAAACCTAGTATGAATTATACTTGGATTAAACTTGCTGAATTTTCCGATAGCGTTTAATCGTAATTTCAGCAAGAATTCGGTTGAAAAGAGTTTACCAAAACAGCTAGTACGACTCATCGTTATTTCTAAATTTTAGTTGATGTTTAGTTTTATAAGTTACGCAATCACTACCATTACAAGTCTGGTTTTTCGAATCAAAGTAGTAAAGAGATTTACTTGAATCTAAAAAAATGTTTACTTTAATCTAAAAATGGACGGAAAAAGTAAAATCTCTAGTAGTGTGAAGTACATCAAGGATTTATGCGCCAACAGAAACTCAAGTAAAAAATAAATAATAAAAAAGTAAAACCATAACAAGATGGGAGGAATCAGATAGATAGAACCCGGAGGTCCAGAGGTTATTAACTGGACAAACTCTGTAAAGCCTTACTCTCGATATTGAAGCATTACCGAACACATATTTAACTTGTTTTGCAATAATATTTGAAACATAAGAAAACTTAACTGGCTTTTTTTTTGATTTCGAGACTAGTTTATAATTTTAACTAAAACAACACTTTTAAACTTCTTCATAAGTCGGAAGTTTATTTACAAATAATTCCATTCGATGACCAAAAATTGGTAACTTACATTTAATTTGTGAATTTTTTTATTAAGAAAGAAAATAGTTTTCAGCAACTTTATATAAAAAAATTTTTTATTTTAAAAACATTGTTTTTTAAATGTGTTTTTCAAGACATTCTAATTTTAAATTTTTACATAAAAAAACGTAGGTATCATTAGTTTAGTTAAAGCTTTCGTCTTCAAATTTCTACAGCGTGTTTATTAACTTATTAATGATGGCTGGAACTAAAATTATAAAATGTAAATTAAATAAGTTAGTTTGAGTGTAGCTTTTCAGATTAACACGGACATTAAATAAATTTCAGAACGTTTAACTGCTGCCGTTAACTAGCACTTAAAAATATTTTAGTTCAGGCTCTTAAGCTACTACTTTGGTACCATATAGCAAAGTATGATACATTCTCTAAAGATTTATCTTATTGTATCGAGTACCGTAAAAATGGGTAACTTTCCTCAACCGTAGAAAACATTTTGCAACGACATGTTTAAGATATTTTACTCTCAAGCAGTTAAAATTTAAGTTAAAACTGCAAAACACTATAAAAGTTATGTAATATAAAAATAAATAAAATAATAGTATATAAATATATATGTATAGTTTATAAATGGATTTCTTTGTTGGTTTGATGAAGCGGCTTTTGAAGAGTGGTTTTGTCTACAGTTTTACCTTCTTTAAAAAAAATCAGCAGAAAAGGTTTATTTAATTAATTAATTGTTTTAATTAAATTTTTAGTAATTAATGGCTGTGAAGAAAATTAAATAAAGTTTGTTTGAGAATCACTTAATAACTCAACCACTTGTTTGGTTTTCTTTAAACCTTGCAAAAAAGCTTGGCGTTAAATCATCGCCGCGTACACAAATTCTTCTGTTAGATGCACAAAGATGGCTCTTGATAAACAACATGTTCCAGAGCTTTTAAATAAGTTACTGATCGAAACAGGTGTTAGGAAGTGCGGTGCCTATCTAGTAAATATATTAGAATTTCTAACACAATTTAGAGAAAGAGAATCGTATGATAAAGAAACTCTATAAGACAGTTTTAAGATTTTTTTAAAAGACAAATACAAACCTTTGCAATCAGTAGAAACTAATAACCTAAAAAAGAAACTTTCTGCATCAGCAGGTAAAAGTATTATCATAGAGGAGTTGGAAAATATTTGATGAGAGTTATGAAATTGCATCGAAGAACCTTGCAAAGAACCTTTCAAAAAACAAACTCAGAAAATAAGGTACCTTTGCAAAAAGAGGAAAATAAATTTGTCGTGTTTACTTAAGGAGGTGGAATTTTTCTTCGACAAATTACAATTATCAAAAAAAATTAGTGCTTACGTGAAGCCAATGGTAAAAGCATTAAAAGCATGAAAGTGGTCTGATACACAAGATAATATCTTCTACGAATGGGATAATATTTTGTTTTACATCAAGGAACCTCAAAAAATTACCAAAGCTAGATAAATTTACATTTAGGCTTTCATGCAGCCTTTGAACTGTTCTTTTTTAAGTTAGCCAAATCCGGTTAACTTTGCAAAATCTCATATCATAAGTTGATCGTTCGGGATAAGACAGCAAGCAAAAGAAAAAAATTATCTTAGTAACATGTGAAAACATAATTAAAAGTTAGCATAAAAAACATTTTAAGCTAACTTTTAAATTTATTTACTTTGAATATAACACTTTTTTTTCATGAATATTTTAAGTTTTACTTTTTTAAATGGAGGACAATTACTTATTTATTTTTGATGCTGAAAATGTTAGCGAAGATAATGGTAATTGCTTTGGTTCGAAATAATGGTAGAAATTGTTAGAAGCTTTAATTACATTATTTTCTCTTAGGACATTTTTTTATAGTTTTTAACCCAGTAGGAATAAAATGTATATTGAAGTTTTTTTAATAATGATATTTGAGGGTTTATTTGAAATATAATTAAACTTGGCAAAAAAAAATGCACTATGGAAATAGAAAGGATGTTTATTTGGCAGATCTGAAACATTTGGCGTACTTGATGAAGTTATCAGATAAAAGGGTGTGGCTTGCATTTAATTTTTGATTGCCAGAAGTAGCGTTCTAGAAGATTGACGTATTTAGACTATTGACGTAATGTTGCCAATGTAATGTAAAATCTGTTCTGAATTGAGTTGATGCGACGTAAATGAATGTCACTGTGACCACCACTTGTCAAAACGTTGTGAAAACGAGTTTACCTAAATCCACAATATGCTATAACTGCCAGAGGTTAAATTACATTGTAAGGAGCTAAGTAGCACCCTACATAGCTCCTTACAATATAATTTAAATGCATCGTTTAAATGTGATGTTTCAAATGCATCGAATTGGTTTTTTTTATCGTCATGCGGAGGTAAATAGTACCCATTAGAAGGGAAACGGGAATCGGAGAGCTATTGGTGTGTGCTAAGTTGCTTTCAAGAGACCATTGATAAAGCGCGATTGTTGTCATTCAAATAAACGTTGATGGTAGAACCGTAAACGCTATTGTGGATACTGAATGTTTAACGGCAATCATCCTTCGAAAATTAGTTTCTGATGACCGACTTGTGCTGCTGAGCAATTTAAAAGTGACAAAGTTTGGGCAAAAAGTTCGATGTTGTGTTAAACACTCAACAAATTATTTGGATCAATTCTTATAGTAAGCTCCCAACCGTTTAGAGCAGATGTGATGCTTAGGATGAGTTCATTAAAGTTACATGGAACACTTGCTATCCTTTTAACTGGGCAAGCAATTTTTTTTGGGAATGTGTGTGCTTAATCAGAAAATGAAAAAAAAGCACCTAAAATCAAAAAGCGAGATCATAAAGCAATTTCTGAAGGAGTGGAGTGGAAAGTAAAATAGATATAGAGAGATGAAAAAAATCTCTATCTGTAAATATCATGGCTCATGATGTAGTAATTGATGTTGTTGAAATATGAAGGCAGTGGCACTGATAGCAGTGGTTTAACGAAATAAGAACAAAGTTTGCTTGGTGCTAGAGAGGAGCTAATAGATTTGTTGAGGTAGTCTCAAGAGATTGAGGTAGTCTCAAGAGGCGTCTGTGCGGAGAAATTGAGACATTAGAGGCAAAAGGGTAGACCTTCAGCCATTGAAAGTGGATAAAGTATTGTAGCCGGATTACATAATGATGTTTCAGATTAAACGGTACTGTCTAACGCTACTTAGATTCGAACTTAATGTGGTACCAACAATTATGATATCCTTAGTGAACTCTATTCTCAAACTAGATGAAAAGGTGAGGAAAGAGATATCTACATACGTTAATGATATTTTTGTCACTGAGAACTCTTTTCAAAATATGGCTGACAAACTAAAGAGAAATATGGCTAACAAAGTGAAAAAACTTGTGTTGACGGAACGCCAAATGAACGGAAAAAAAGATTGAAGAAAAATTGATGTGGTTAAGAGAAAAGAAAATGAGCAAAGTCTAACTTCAAAAAATGTTTTCAAACTTCAAAAAACATTATACAAAGTTGTTAAACAAAACTAACTTAACAAAAAAAACGTGAAATACCATTAAACAAATAGTTGCAGAAGCAAAAAGTTTTAGTTAATGGGAAATAATTTATGATAAAAAAAAAATTCTTAACAAACTTTGGCATACTTTGGCGATTAAAACTCCTCCAAGTATATAATAAAAAAATCTAGATTAAACCAAAGCGAGATGAGGAATGTTTTAAGTCTAAAAAATAATAAAAGTCCAAGCATCAACAAAGCTTAAATGTAGTTAAGTCCGTCTTTGATATCACTCAATCGTCATTTTTTCATATTTTTGAACTTTCATAAAAATTATTTTTTTAATGAAATCATAACCACTTCGGTTTTTGAAACTGGCAACAAAACCATTGTTTGAAATAGCAGACCTAATTTCGTCTTATCTTGCTTTATAAAATTTCTTGAACATATTGTGTAAAATAAACTTTATAATCATTCAATGCTATTGAATACAATATGCTATTGTATTCAATGCTATTGAATACAATATGCTATTGTATTCAATGCTATTGAATACAATATGCTATTGTATTCAATGCTATTGAATACAATATGCTATTGTATTCAATGCTATTGAATACAATATGCTATTGTATTCAATGCTATTGAATACAATAGCATGGAATAGTTATAAAAAAGTTGGCTTAAAAAAATCAACTCAACTAATTACGTAGTAATTGAAATAACTAAAAAGTCGCATTCAATAATTATTATTTTACATTAGGAGTTTTATTGATCTGTCGAAACGCCTTTTGCACTGTTAAGCATAAGATTTAAAAAAAATTAATTCAATGGAGTAAAAAAAAAAAACTTATTTTGTCTTGAAGATTACCTGTCAAACAAAACAAATTTCATAATTTATAGAAGAAAAATAAAAATGAAACAGTAAAACACATTAGATGTAGCGTGCTCAAGGATCAATCTAAGGACCACTACTATTTTTATTGTTTATAAACGAACCATATTTAGCATTAAATATTTTAATTGTTATATTGTATGTAGATAAATTTAATCGTTTTTATTCCGACAAAAAAATAATAGTAGATTATTCTACTATTATTTTTTCTCTCATTAAATGTAGAAACTTTGTTAATTTACAAACAATGTAAAAATAATATGTTCCTCTAAAGTTACCCAATCTCCATATTAATAAAACAATTATTAAAAAGAAATCAATCGTTAAATTTCTAGGAGTAATTTTAAATTGAAAGCCCCATATAAAATATACTGAATATAAAATTTTGAGAAATATTGCCATATAACTTAAGCCTAAACCATTTCTTAACACATTATCTTTCAAAAAAATATACTTAATGGGGAAACTATAAAATTGATTAATAGCATTGCAAGTTACAACATTGGTATACCAATCTTATAACAATACTATAGTACTATTGTGCTGAATTGCGGAATCTCCTAATTTTATATTTAGATCTGCCAAATTAAAATAACATGTTTGCTGATGTTTGCTGTCGTTTTATTCGTGTTAGCATTTTATTTATAGAACTTTTTCTGACTTTTATAAATAGTTAAAATACTATTAGTAATTATTCAATGAAATATCAGTAAAAATTGATTATGAGTTAAAAACTAGAAATTGAGAAATTTTATTTGAAAAACGAAAATGCATAATTATCGATTAATAAAATGTGCTGTTCATAGTGGGCCATAAAGACCGCCTTTTTTCTTCAGACAAATATAGTTTGTATAAGTTTTTCAAGTGCAACACAAATCTGAAGTCGGCCAGAAGAGTGAGTAATTTAAGTTTTAAAATAGTATAAAAGACTGAAGCATTTATCTTAAAAGCAATGAAATCTACCATTATTGGTTGTTTTTTTTGATAAAATAATTTTGAAATTATACCTATTGAAATTACCCGTTCAGGGCAGTGTGAGTCAATGAGAAAGATGAGACAAGTTCTTTAATCCTCTCTGGAAACAGTTATTATGATCCCAGCAGGCACAGCGACGTGACAAAAACGTGCTTTTAACGTTACTTTTGGCACGTGACATTTAGGTGACTTTTTGGTCCTCATGAAATGATCAAAAAACGTGATTTATGGACGTGTTTTTCACAATGCTTTTGGCACGTGATATCTAGGTGATTTTTTCGTCTCCATGAATTTCAAAGAGACCAAAAAGTAACCTAGATTTCACGTGCCAAAAGTAACGTGATAAGCACGTCCACATGTAACTTCATTGTACATTTCATAGCATGTAATGTCCAAAAGAGGTTACGTATAGACGCGCTTTTTAAGTTACTTTTGGTATGTGATATTTAGGCCATACTTATGACCAAAGAACGTGACTTATGGTCGTATTTGTCACGTAACTTTAAAGCATACTAATAACGCCATCTAAGTCATTTTTTAACAACCAATATTCCTTTATTGCAACAATTATGTTTTAAAGTTGCGAGCTTTTGGATTCGTTCAAAGAAGAAAAATTCAATATCGAGAAAATGTTTCATACGTATTAAATTACATGGTTTCATTAGTCAGTAAATTAGTTCTTGACATAGACATTTTATATTTGTAATAAATGCTGTATTTTTGTTCAAATATCATCCTTATATCAATTAAGTAAAAGGTTCAAAGTCATAGATCTGCTTCCAACTTACGAAGAGCACGCTTCAAATTTTATTTCATGAATCAGTTGATATTTTCTCCCATAACAGCTAGCAACACCAAATTTAGCTATAAAGAAATAAACAAAATCTTGAATAATGATTATGAATATTGAATAATTATCTTTAAATACATGTTTTTAACACAAATCTTACTTAGTGAGTCGCCAACTAATTTAGCAAGTAGATTTTCTAGTATTGCTATTTGTTAGCTTTGATCTGAAAAATTTTAAGCTAACAAATAAGCAATACTAGAAAATCTACTTAAAATTTTAATAAAACAATTCTACATACAATAAAAAATATAAACAAATGAAAAGAAGTAATTTGCCTTCATTCAATTTTTCATTCATCGAATTTGTTGTACCTGTAATTTTTCATATAAAACGAATGAATTTTCTGCTGAGAAAAATAAAAACAATATAATAATAAAACAAGATTATACTCTGATTGCTAAAAGGTAAATAAGAATTTGAAAAAAATAAATTACAAAAAAATCGATATTAAGAATAAAAAAATAAAAAATAAAAAAATAAATCAAAGATTATATATATATATATATATATATATATATATATATATATATATATATATATATATATATATAATATATATATATATATATATATATATATATATATATATATTATTAATATTATTATGATTATTATTATTATTATTATTTATTCAACCAAAAATTTAAAAATTACAAGTTTTATATTATTTAAGAAAAATAGGTTAGGTGTCACTCATATAGTTAAAAACTAGTCATTGGAGTGACACCTAAATAAAAAATTAATAGCAATAATAATAAATAAAAGCATGCGTAAATTAAATTAATTTAAAAGAAAATAAGACAAAAAATAATAAATAATAAATAGTAAGACAAACTAATATGAAAACTCTCACTAACAACAACAAAAATAAAAACTCTCAATAACAACAACAAACAAAAATGAAAACTCTCAATAACAACAGCAAACAAAAATGAAAATAATTAGCAAAACATCACAAACAAATACAAACTATACACAAGCGAAAAGGCGAAACACAAAAACTTATGTGTTATTTATGGCGAAATAAAGGTGTAGAAAATGTGGTAAAATAGAAAAACAGCGGACAAAAATAAAAATAATTAGCAACAACAACACAAATAATATCAATCTTTACACAAACAAAAAGGCAAACACGTAAACTACAAAATGAAAGCAAAAACTACAAAACAAAAATGTAAACACAAAAACTTCTACAAAATAAAATAAAATAAAAAAATAATAATCTTGTGTTTAATCTTTTGTTATTTTTGCCGAAAAAAAAGGTGTAGAAAAATTGGTAACGCTTTAATTAGTTTTTTCTATTATTATTTCGAACTTTTTTCAAACTTCTTTCTTTTAAATTGATACTTTACTTTTAATTGATTTTTTTTGTTTTGTTTTTGTTTTATTAAATCTGTTTGTTCTTTTATTCTTATATTCATTTTCGTGAATGTTTTGTTTTTCTTCAATCTTTTAATTCGTTAATTCCTTTTAAAAATTTCTTTTTTTTTTTAATTTTTAACTAATCTTTCTTATTCTTCAAAAAAATTTCCTTCGGCTTTCCTTATCTCTTTTTTTTCCTTTTTCCGCCGTTTGCGATGTCATTGCATTAAAGTTAAAAATAATCCAACTTAAAAAAAAGTTCTATATCCAAATAAATTTCATATAAACGTCTCAAAAGTAAATAACTGATGTGTGTGGTGGTGTGATCAATATTAGAGAAATGCATACCTGGAATCACCTTATGATAAATTCTGATTAAACAATTTGTTTCCTTTGCTTTCCAACTTCTTATATTTGCACATGTTTCATACATTAACTCATTAGGTGCAAAGATGACTGCCCAACAAGTTGCTTTAAACAGCTGACCTACAAAGCTGCCCACCAATTTGCTTTAAACGACTAACCTACAAAGTTTTGAACTACATTAACTGTCACTTAAGAATGCTCACAAAAATTTTGAAAGAAAAATAAAGCAATTTGCAAATAATGTAATTGTTACCACATATGCACACAACATTATAGTGGGGATATTATAACATAGTTTTCCTTCTCCTTGGTGATATTTTTACCTTGAGGCTCGTTTTGCTGCAGAAACCTTTCCCTACCCCAAATTATATATAATATATTATTTATAGAACTAAAGGTATGTATAATAAAGTATTGTCAAATTAGGTCTCTTATAAATACCGTGTTCTGAAAATTCAACTCAGAATCTAGTTGCATACTCCAACAAGATATGAAGTAAATGAAATTCTTTCAACAGTATGCTTTAGTATTTCTGCAACGTCCAAGAAAACAAAGTTCAAACTCTAAATCAGATCTAAAAACATTAACCCTTGAAAGGGCTCCAAAAGCCATGTATGTTTGGTGCAGCGATCATCGATTAAATCTAGTTATTGAATCCGTTTTAAAATGTTGTTCTAAATAGCCAATTTTTTAGGAATTATTTACAAACTGTATAATTTAATTATAAATTATTAATAGTAATATATGAGGCATGAGTAATGTCAATTAAAACAGTAATTATACTATTTTAATTGACAGTACTCATGCCTCACAGAAGTGGGAGCATACAGAGCACATACTAAACTTAAGTTGAATTTTTAGACAACAACATGCCCTAAAATGAAATACTTCTTTTTGCTAGTTGAGAAAATTTTTATTAGGAGAAGTATACCAAGAAACCTTCCCAAACCCTTGCATTTTGGCTCAATTATTTATTAATTACATCTTAGCGATGCGAGCTTTGAACAAAGTGCTTCGAAGTAAAAATAATAAATCTTCTAGAAAATTTTCCAATCAGATTCCAAACACTGCTGGAATTAACTTCTGTACAAGAGTTAACAAAAAATCAAGCAAAAAAATATCAAGTCTGCATAAAAAACTGGGATTGTCTACTGTTGTTGAGAACTATGTAACTAGCATGATGACATCATTACAACGAGAAACTGATTCTAAATATAAAATAGAACAAGACAATTTTTTTTGCAAGGATGAAACTGTAACAAGAGATATAGTATTTATACATGACACCTGAATTTATTCTTAGTATTATAATGGAAAGATGCTCAGATCCTCACTCCAGTATGGTAGGTGTACCCATCTATAAAGCTCAAGGACTTCTTAAAGTAATTGTAAATGTCTTTGATAAGGCCATTAAAAATGAGATATACATTGACAGTAAAGTTTAGAAGTATTTTATTCTTGCTGTTGTTGAAGATGCTTGAAAACAATGGAAGTCTGTAGAAAACCTTGAGTAGATTAAATCTAGATGATGTTGCATATCATCTTGCATTTGATTTAAAATGTGCTAACAACATCTTGGGTTTATCATCTCGTTCTTGTGTTAAAGTGAATATTCCCTAGAAAGTGGTGTTCCAATTAGGTTCTTTTAGTTATTAGTACAAAATGTTTGGTGAAAATAGGGCAAAGCGATCGCAGGTTAAAGATTTTTAAAAGTGTAATTAATCTTAGAATTGTTTATTTGATCCTAAAGATAAAATTAATCACTTAGTTCCAACACCTTAGTTCAACCGCTAGAATTACATCTTTTTATGGGGGATTGTGACACAACTTTGTAGACTACTTTTAGATCATTGGCCTCTGTTTACAAATTGGCTCAATGAAGATTATATCTTACTTCGAGGTTATCATGGGATAGGCTTTGAAGGTAACAATGCCACAAAACTTCTAGAAAAAGTAGATATTTTAGAGAGAGATGTATTAGTGACTCAAAATAATCAAATACCAATTGTTCATTGTCTTAGAATATTTTTGAAAGTTAAGGAGTGCATATTTGGATATGAATTAGAAAGCACTGTTGCTTCAGCTATTGAAAAGGTTATTGTATCATTTTCTGACCTCCAAAAATATATTTAAATGCAGAGATGATTGTTACATAGAAAGTGCATATAATTGTTTGACATACTTTCCCATTTGTAAAAATTTAATTGTTGTTCTCTAGGATCATAAGCTGAACAAGCAGAGGAGGCTGTTCAGAGTGCCTTTAAACCAAGTTGGTCATAAGATATGATATAAGAGAAGATTGGACGTACAGTGGTAAATAATGAAATTATTATGATAAACAGTTGAAATGTGCTACTCTGTTATTATAACCTTGAAGGGGGTAACTTTGTCACTTTTAGGGGGTAAATAGGGTATAAAATGATAAGATTTAATATTTCTAATCTACTTAAGATTTCTCCAAAACAAAAACATAACATATTTAAGCAGCATCTATTATTATATGAAATAAATTTAGAGGTGAGAAGAAGTTCAACCTAGCGGTATTGATGATGTTGTTGAATCTTTTGCTTCAAAATGAACAATTTATGGTTTAATGAAACCAAAACTGTTTTATTTGGGTCAAGGAGATGCCAGGTATAAGTAAGAAGGCAAGCTATATTTTCCTACATCTATAGGATAGATGGAACTATGGAAAAATACATTTATTTGAAAACTAAGTTGTCTTATGCAAAAGAAGGTATCCTGCTAAAATGGGTCTTCATTCAAGACAACAATCGAAAACATATCAGTAGTAAGGTAAAAAATTGGTTAGTGGAGAAGGGGATTGACCTGCTCAGCCATCTGACTTCAATTCCATCGAAAATTTTTGAACCGATGTCATAGAGAGAGTTTCTAAAGAAAAACCAAGAAGTTAAGACGAATTTATACGACGTTCTCTTCAGGGTGCTTGGAAATACTTTTTTAAACGTTATTATGATCTGATTAACTCTGTTCCAAATCGGGAAAAAACTATTCAAAATAGGGGACATGCGGTTAAACATTTATTTGTAGTAAAACATAAAAACACTAAATACTACTATTATTATGTCCAACCTTTTTTTGTAATTATAAAGTTATTGTAAATACTAGCAAAAATAAAAAAAATTGTCCTTGTCGGATAAATCATCTTACCTCTTATTATTTTTGAATTCATTATTAAATTTGCATTAAAAGTAACTGTTTAACAAAAAAACTAGTTGATCCGTTAATTTTTAGCACACTACTATTATTTTTTCCACAACTATATTTGGTGCACACAGAACTCTTTTCTGAGAACCTCATTTGAGGGGTTACCTAAAGCTTTAAATGTCTATAAACTTATTAACCAAGTTTTACTTTTCGTGTTTAAAACAAAGCATGAACTTAATATATTTCAGTCTTACTTTAGTAAAATCAATCAAAAATAACCTACTCAATTTTCAATTAATAACTTTATTGTTCCAAGAACTAATTTAAAGCCAAGTTCTTATCAAATCCAATATTGTGGACCATTTTAATGAAAACATCTATCAAAATACAACTAAAAACAAAACAATTACAAAAATCACTGTAGGAAAGAATTTGAATCTCTAAATATAAAGAGTTTGATGTAAATGTTTCAATTAAAATGCAGAGATAATAAAAATTTCTGTGAAAATAGTTATCAACAAAACGTGCTGCTGTTGCTGGTTCTTTTGCGACTTCCCAACAAATTAAAGATAATTCAACATTTTTAATAAAATACTTCATGACTTTTTCTTGCTGTTTACTATGTAAACGGGGCTTAGTGATAAAACAGTTTGTTTTTTTCTTACTCCACTCTTCTATATATTAGCACTATTTATCTTAATCGTCAGCCGAGAACCAAGAGGTCGTTTGTCCACATTTTGTGTTTTTCTGATTATTATCAATAAATGTTCAACAATCAATGGAGTATATGCCCAATAAATCTAGTTTTAAGAATAATACAGCTTTTAAAATTTTAAAAAAATTAGTCAGACATTCTGGCAGTAAGTCTTGACAAAATAAATTTTAAAACTTGATTTTCTCGGAAATACAAAAAATAGACGCACGGCCTCTTGGTTCTTGGCTGACGTAAAATTATTTTTGGACAAGTTTTCATAAATATTAGAAGTTTAAGGCAAATTTCCAGAAACAAAAAGAGAAAAAAATGTCGATTTATTGTCACGTGTCACACAAAACTAAGGTATGATTTACATTAATATATATAGTTAAACGAAAAATGACCCCCTAATAATTAAATAGGAATGGGAACAAAAAGACTTTGTAAATATTGTATATACTATTTTAATAGAGCAACAAGTATTAATTTAATACATACAAATTATATTTCATAACTAGCTTTCGAATCTTCTTATCCAGAAAAAATAACTTTGAACTCAGCATGGCTTTTTTCAGTTAAGTAAAACTTTGTTCCATCAACTTCACCCCAATTTCCTGCTCTAGTAGGATATTTAGCACCATTTTTTCCTTTATACAAATCTGAAAAACTTTCTTTGTTGTCCGATAGACGTACATTAGCCCAAGCTTTATACAAATTCCAGTCGTAAGGGATGGATGCCATTATGTTAAGAACTTTGTTGCCATATTTGTAATGAACAACGCCGACTGCCCCTGTTGCAGCTCCTCTAGACTTTTCCCACACAAACACTCCCGTACTTTTTGGAGGAATATCAGCAAAGACTGTAGTCATGCTTCCTGATTTTTGTGTTGTTCCTAAAGCATAAAGAGTTTTAGTAGATCTGTTTTCTACGGCACATTTCCAATACCTTCTAGTATTTCCCTTCCAAACATCATCAATTTGTTGTAAAGCAGCATCTGCGTCAACCTTTGCTATAACTCCTAAAGCTGCCCCACTGGCTGCTCCAACAGACAATGGTAGAAGTAAGTTCACGAAACATATATACACGAGCATAGTCGAACTTCTAGTATTTCTAAAATATAATTGGTGTAAAATGTATATCACTTTGTTTATACTTATATATAATAATTTTAATTCATAATATATACATAAATATATGTTTAATATAATATATATTTATTTAATATGTCATTTATTTTTGTTTAATGTTTTAACATCATACATACATACATATATACATACATACATACATACATACATACATACATACATACATACATACATACATACATACATACATACATACATACATACATACATACATACATACATACATACATACATACATGCATACATACATAAATAAATGCATACATTCATGCATACATAAATACACTCATACATTTATAGATATGTAGTATAATGTACTAAATAAATTTTCATTATAAAACTTTATAAATCCAAATTTTTAAATTAGTATAAATTTATACCAATATTAAATATCATTAACAATTGTAACTAAAAAAAATTTGAAACACAATTTAAACTGATGACATACTTCATAAGATATATATCAACGTTAGTGAAATTTCATTAACATGTATTCAAAAATGATGGATATATAAATGCAATTTGATTAAATCCCAAGTTACTACTTTATTAAAAGATTTGTAATTTATGATTGCATATTGATCCCGATGGAAAAATAAACAAAAATCGTTATTTATTTAGTAATTGTTTCATAGTACCAGAGCTAGATTTAAATTAAAAAAATTAATGACAACTTCTTAATACAAATTATATGATAAACCTCGGCGTTAAAATCGATAATGAAAAAAATTAAAGTCCCAAAGGAAAACTAATTTTATGGCGTGTGTTATTTAAACTAACAAATTGTTATTTACCGTTAATAAAAATTTTCTGAACGCGATGTCGCAAAAATACGAGTTTCTACTTTTACGCAGATAAAGATTTTACGTAACGCGATTTCACTTGAATTCTAATAACAACGCACAAAAATGTGCTAAAATACTAATTTCACTGTGGATGAATGAAGTTATAGTAGGCATCAATTTACCCGTAATAATGCATCACATGCATGTGCATAGGGGTTTTATTACATGCATCCATTAATTATGGTATTTTGAATCCTTTATTGCTCCATAAAAATTTACATATCTTTACTATAGATAAATATCTAGAACAAAATCTATTCGAAAACTTAACTTGAGATATTTCAGCTCCAAATCGAAGTAACATAACGCCATTACACTTATGTCTTTAATTGTTTTTATGTGAGTTTGATACTTAAATCTTACGTTTCTTAATCATTTAATTACATTGATATGTGAATCATTTTTGAAACAATATTTATTTACTTTTTTGAATTCAAGGTACAATAAGAAGATTATTAATTTATTTCTTTAAATTTATTACAATATTTTATACGTTTTGGACGTTTTTGAACGTTCAAACTGCAGAAAAGCATTTGGTGATGAAGTTTGCTCGTCAACCGTTTTTATGGGAATAACAAGCATCAAACCCCAGTCCTTTTGATTTTTTAACTCAGCACTCTAACCATAGGACTAATAACAGCACAATGACCACTGTGTTATTTCAATCACAATAATTTAAATTATATACTAACTTAATATTAAAGTTAAACAAATGTATGATCTTTATAACCATACATTTGTTTAACATAAAGGAACCAGAAATGCAAATTCTGGAGGAAAATGGTCACTTAACATCTGCTTTCTAATATTAATAAAAGGAGTCGCTATACGTTAGGTTTCTATTTACTTTTAAAATGGTGGTACGTTTATTAAGATAAAATGTGACTCTTGCAACTTCTTTTTTTAAGTTATATAGCTCATTATAATTACAATTCAACTACAGCAGTTAATAACTGTTGAAAATAATAGCTTGTTTTTTTTACTAATTAATTAAAAAAGATTTTAACTAATAGCTTATTTTTTTAAATTTACAATTAATGAGAAAAATTTTGAAAATTTATATAGTGCACATCTTAAATGCTTAATAATGTTTGTGCAAATTTTTAAGTTAATTAGTTAAAAATACTTTAGGAGTAAACAATAAATCGATTTTGAAAATATTGAAACAATTTTTTTAAATTTATTTGTAATTAACTTTACTTTATAACTGTTAATTAATTTTAATTTAATTTAATTTAATTTATCATTTTTAATTTTTAAATTTATTATTATTATTTTTTAATTTGTTTTTAAACTTTATTAATTTATTTTTTTAAATTTATTACAATATTTATATGTTTTGGACGTTTTTGAACGTTCAAAAGACGTCTTTTTTACGTCCCGTACCCACTGGGTAATTTTCTAAAAAATGTAGGGGAAGGTTGCGTAAGATGAGCAGGTTCCTAAGATGGTATAACCTCTTTTACGGGTAGACTAATGATTTTTTCGCGAACTTTTTTGTTTAAGAATATTCATACAAGTTCAATGGTGTTTTATTTTTTTAATTTCTTGGTTTATAGTTAATACTCTTTGATTGTTTTACTGTTAAAAAAATTTACCACCCCCGTTATAAATAATCATTGTTCAATGTTTTGTAATTACGTCAGAATGAAATAAGATCATCAAAAATTTATTACATCCTCAATATTTACGCTTATCTACTGCTAATTCCATGGGTTATATGAGATAATACATAAGCTGTTGTCATGCTATTTAAATTAAAATAGTACTCGGTGAAGTGGCTTAAGATACGTTTTTAGACGCTCAAGAAACGGCTTTTTATTAAGAAAAGCGAGTTTTTTTCCCGCGGAGCTTTATTTTGGTATTTCAAGAGCAGTTTTTTCAAACGATAGTATTGCCAACTTTTTTAGAGTTAGGAGAGATTTATAATTGTTTTTTTTTTTATGGTTGAGGAGGTTGAGCATGTTTTCAGTGTAATATATTTTGCTTTTGGAGCAAAATATATTACACTGAAAACATGCTCAACTTACGCAACCTTCCCCTATATAAACTAAATATTTGGCTAAATTTTCGCCAAAGTTATTAACAAAAAATAAAAATTATAATATACGCAGTGGCCGTCACGCTGTTGTACGCCAAAATATGGCTATGAGGTCTGTAAAAAATTTAAAGCTTTATTTAAAAATTTAAAAGTTTTATTTAAAGCTGATTAGTTTCTCCGAAAAATGTAAATATATTGACTGCAGATTCTTGACATCAAAAGCTTGATAGGTCAATTAAAAAAACTCTTTCTCTTGACAGAAAATGTCCTTACTTTTCTATCGAAGTTCATACAACCAGATATCAAAATTTTAGTGTTTATTACGTACTGTTTACAC
Organism: Hydra vulgaris; assembly: GCF_038396675.1. Classification (NCBI taxonomy): domain Eukaryota; kingdom Metazoa; phylum Cnidaria; class Hydrozoa; order Anthoathecata; family Hydridae; genus Hydra; species Hydra vulgaris. The sequence goes on from NC_088925.1 coordinate 50,363,033, forward strand.
AAGAGTTATTAAAATTTGAATTTGAGATTAATCCATTCAAAGTTAAAAAGTAATCTTGATTTGTATTTAAGAGATCTCCAATGTGTCTTTATTTATTTAATAGAAAAAGCTTATGGGATTTGCTTACCCTCCCCTTCATCTTTTTGTCCGTTCAACTTAAAAATAAAAGTTATTTTTGATATTCCAGATCTTTTAGTATGCATTTATACTGATGAATTTCTATAGCTGATAGCAAGAGTGGCGTAGAAGTTACTTGGCGTTTGAGAAGCAAAATTGCACGAAGAAACTAGTGACGGATCCGGAGGGGAGGGGGGGATAGGTATGCATCCCTCTGACCAGAAACTTTAAGTCCTAAAATATCTTAGAAATTGCGAACCTTTATTTATCAGGCCCCTAGGAACAAAAATTATATTGAGGGAGCAGTACTACCCCGATATAGCTTTAAGGATCTTTTCATTATTTTTTCTTTGTATTTTATATATATATATATATAAATTTTGTATATATATATATATATATATATATATATATATATATATATATATATATACATATATACATATATAAATATATATATATATATATATATATATATATTATATATATATATATATATATATATATATATATATATATATATATATATATATATATATATATATATATATATATATATATAAGACACAATAAAGTTATTTTTACAAAATGTACAAAGTTATAACAAAGCTATTCAATATTATTATCTAATTAAATTTCATATTTAAATTTTAAATTTTGTTACATTATAATTTAGATATAATAAAACTAGCAGTTAATAAACATATTTTGTGCTCAAAAAAGAGAAAAGAATAAGTAAGGGATAAAAAGAATAATAAAGTTTTATTAGTTTGGTAAATTGGAAACATTTTACAAAACTAATAAATAACAATTTTATAAAACTTTTAAGCAATTTTTAATATACAAAACTAATAAAACTTTTAAGAAAATAACTTTCATAAAGAAAAACTATAGAATCCATAGTAAGAAAATTTTGTGGCTGTTTTTGATTTATTAAAAAAAAAAAATTGTAGGTATTAGTACGATTACAAAAAAAAAAAAATTATTACAGAACAAAAATCTCAATTACAATGGCGAAACAATAACAATAAAAATCTCAATAACAATGGCTTAAAACTTTGCCTCAAAACTTGCATCTAAAAAGGCGACAAAAATAGTGTTGGAAATAATATTAGATTTTGACACTACATCTTTTCATGATGTAATTAAGAACGTGAAAGTTGTAATTAAGAAATTGTAACATGTAATTGAGAAAAACGTGAAATTTAGAAATCGTAATATGCAATTGAGAATAGAAAAATTCTAATTGCGAGTGCACAATGTAAACTTATAGGTTATTATAAAAGGTCTTCTTCGACATGAGTTTAAACAAGTTGATAAAATCAAATTAGGCATTTGCATGCACTAGCATAATAATGGAACTGAAATAATAACGTTTTTTTTATGCTAATACACAATGACCCGAAAGTCTGTTATTAGATTAATTTCTTGGCAACACTTCACTAAATTTGTTTACAATCCGCTTCTGAAACAACCAGATCTAACTTATCCAATTTATCGAACGAAGAACCGAACAAGTTAAAACAAAAAATTTCGTTTTATCTTCATCAAATGACAGAAGAAGATATTTTGAATGCGTTAAGATTAGGTAACTCTAACACAAACTTTAGGTGTTAAATATAAGTCAGCATACCAATAAATTATTGGAATTGTAGCGGAGATTTAATTTTTTTCGGAAAAGGTGGTTTAAACCAAAACGTTTAATCAAAGATCAAATCGAAAAAACGTTAACATTTTAATTGACATCGGTGGTTATCAAAACAAAAATATCAAGACAATCTAATATAGCGTCAAGACAACAATAGTCGCCAATTACCTTGAAGGCGATTGTTTCCATTAAAAAAGAGAACAAGGAGCTTCTTCAATGAACAGAAGTGAAAACGAACAAAAAATACAATGATAGGAGGTAATCGTACACATGCTGAACAACAAACAACCACAAATTACAAAACGATTTTAAATGTGAAAGTAGATGTATTTCCAATTTGGTGTTCAACTGAACCATGCGGTGATTTTTAATGTCATTGTTTAGATCTAATTTAAATCTCATATTTTTATGTAAATGTGTTTGTTTATGTTTTATTTATTAGTTTATTTATGTTTTAATTGCTATTCGTCTAGATTCTTTATTGAGCTAAAAAAAATGGTAGTTCCATTTGACACCCCAGGGGCGGATCTAGGGTGTCGCCACCAAGGTTTAAAAAAGCGCAAGCCCGGCGGTGAAGTAAAAAGTTTTTTAAAAGTTGACTATAGTCGAGGTTTAAAAAAGTGCACGCCTTGCCGCTTTTTGAATCTTGGACGGTACCAATGCGTGTGCATCAGTCTTTTTGCTTCGCTGAATTTAAGTAACCTTGTGGATATTAAGGCCCACCTAACAGACTTTTGGTCATCTAGGCCTAAAAAATTAAGTTTAAAAAAATATTTTAGATTGCTGCTCAAGTTTAATCATTCCTTGATGTAAAGATAATAGCTGTTTATTGAGAAATTAATTATAACAAAAGTTATTCATATTTTTTTAATATACCTTAAGTGGGTCTTATTACCCATATGGGGGTAATAAGGCCTATGTATGAAATACAAAAAATAAATCAAGAAAAAACAGAAAAAAGTTAGGAAACATTCTTTTAATGCATAGTTATCAGACATTTACAAAATAAATAATAAGTAATCTTGTATATATGCGACCTTCAAAAGAACCAATTTTTTATACAACAATGAATAACAGAAAATTAAAAAATTGAATAGAAAAATGTTACAAAGAAAATCATTAATCTTTTACAGTGTAATACTGATGTCAGTAATACAAAATAATAATCACTGATCACCTAACCATTTTGTACCAATTATTAAAAGTCCAGACTAATTTCATGTGATAACAAGAACTTTGCTATAAAAAACAATTCTACTTATCCTTTACACTTTATTAGTTCTAAAAGTGACACAAATAAAAAACAGTTCTCTGATGTTTCTTTAACAGAAGAAGTTAATTCTGCAAAACATGTCAAAATCCAATCTAAAATTAACTTTAAAAAAGACAATACTTTTATAGAGTTGCCTTATGAACAACTCTATAAAAGTATTTACAGCCTTATGAAGACACGTGGTCCTGGCCCGCTCGGCGTCGTCCGCTCTAGTAGATTCTAAATCATTTGAGTCATTAGATTCCAACTCAGTTAATATTCTTTTATATAAAAACTCAAATTCTTTATATGATGTTTCAATGTACCTTGCCCGCGGTAAACTTTTAACCGCATGGCAAAGACTATGCAAATTTGTTAGAAATGGTAAACAAAGTATTTTATCCTAATTCTATATTTGTTTTTCCATTATCTTCTAATACAAAAAGATCATTTAAAATTGAATGGCTTGCCAGTTTTCTTAGTTAGCTTACTCTAGCAAAGAAAACGGAGCTTACTATCTTCCTTGTATTTTGTTAGGTGCTAACAGGGCGGATCTGGCATTTTTTAGTCTTTGAGATAGATGACTTCCAGACATGGAGCAAACTCCAAACATTTGTATATTTAGACTTGTGTCAAATAATAATGTCCCCAGCCCAAAACGTAAGAGCAACAAGTTTATAAAATATATTTTTGTACTATTCTCAGTTAGACTTATATTCATCAATGTATTTTAAGTTTTATTGTATAATATTTCAACATTCAAAAATTATGACCATATTTGCTCCATGTCTCGAAGTTATATATCTCAAAGACCAAAAAATGCTATATTCGTCCCTGGCTGCTAGTATTCTAAATAAGTCTAGAATATTAAATTTAGTTTTCAAACCTTGTCAAGAGTGGGGTAAGACTGTTTGTGATTTTAAAAAACACGATAAAAGTTGTGTTTTGCATGAAAGGTCTATGCTTTCATGCAAAACACAAGTTGATTTAAATAATTCTTGTTTGAAACTTCATTCTGATAACCGAAAAAAATTAGTTCCAATAATCAAAACAATAATATTTCTGGTTTGAAATGATCAAGCATTTCGTGAAGACCGTGATGATTCCAAATATCACCCTGTTATTGGGTAATGTTCTACACAAAAGGTTGGAGTAGGTAACTTCATAGAGCTTTTAAATTTTCTGGTTGAGGCTGGTAATCAAATATTAGCTAATCATCTTTCTTTGAGTCCGAAAATGCAACCTATTTATTAAAAACTATTTAAAACCAACTTATTGATTCTTGTGGGAAAACAATTGAGGAAGTTTAATAAAAAATGTTAAGCATTCAATTTTTTTTTAATTCTTTGTGATGAAGTTGACTGTTCAAATAATGAGCAAATGTCACTTGTTATAAGATATTTAAATTCAAATAATGAGATTTGCGAGGATTTCTTAAGATTTATTGATTTCAAGACTGGTGCATCTGGTCTCTAAATGTATTTAATACACTTCAAGAATTTGGACTTGATATTCAAAATTATAGAAGAAAAAGGTATGATGATGCGGGTTGACTTTGCAACGGATAACAGTATAAAGTTCTTTTGTTAGAAAATGTGCACTTGGTTGGTTTCATTGAATAATTAAAAGTCTTAATCCTTGAAGTTTTTTTTTCTTTTTTATTTGAAAAAAAAAAAAAAAAAAAGAAAAATAAAAAGCTCGACGCGTTTATAAATAGCTCGAAAACCAAAAATTTTATAATTTTTGTAATTTTTTTTGGTTGTTTCTATTATTTTTGCGTTTTTTGTATTGTTCAGTCCTTTTTTTTTCTTTGTTTTATTTTATCTTTTATTTTATCTAATTCTTGATTTGTTTCGAATATTAGCTACTTATATTTCTCTTAGGTTAACAACCATAAAACACAGCAACCATAAAACACAGCAAGACAAATTAATTGTTTTACCTGACAATTAATATTTATCCCATTATTATATATATATTGTTTTTGTTTATTATTATTTTTTTCTTTTTTGATTATTGCTTTTACTTTATTCTGTTTCTTGATTTTTAATTAGTTGTAGTTACTTACATTCATTTTTAATTGGTTGCAGTTACTTACATTCATTTTTAATAGATTGAAGTTACTTACATTCATATAAATATTCTTACTTATATATCTTATCGCCATATCATTTTACCGTAATGAAAACTACAAATAGCAAATGTGCTGTTTACAAAGTTAATGTCTATAAAAATCAAAAAGCTATTTTTTGTGATAACTGCCTTAATTAAGTTCACCTAAAATGTAACAACCTTAATGATATTGACTACTAATTACTAAAAAACTCAAAAATTGTTCATGGTTTTGTATAAATTGCGTAGCTAGTATATTTCCCTTCAATAACGAAACTATAACTGACCATGAAAATCTTACTAATACTGACACTAAAATAAATGAAACTTATCAAGTATCAGATTTTCCCATAGAGAGCCTTCACTCAATCTTTAACAGATTTAAAACACATATTGATAACAACAACCAAACTCAAAAAATCTCAATAAACAGTTATTATACTAATATTGATGATTTAAAATGTATAGCAGCTGACAAATCATTCTATGTCTTTCATATCAATATTTCATCACTCTCTCTGTTGTGTTTACAAGCATCCAAAAATGTCTTTAGACAACTTGCTATCCTTTTATCTTAATCCGTTACTCAAAAACCTAACAAAATAAAATAAAACTGTATTTATTTTAGGGAATCTTAATATTGATTTGTTAAAGTGTGACACAGATTTATATACTAAAGACTTTTTAGACTCACTCGCCATAAATTACTTTTTACCTCACATTGTCCACCTTACTCGTATCTGTAAAACATCAAAAACATTAATTGACAAAAAATATTAAATCAAATATTAAATTTAGATATTAAATCAAATAAATATAAAGCAGGGAATCTTACCACCACAATCTCAGACCATCTTTCCCAATTTCTGATAGCTTATAATATTCTTAAACCACCATCTAACAAAAAGCTCTTAATTCAGGAAAAAAACTGGAAAAGTTTCAATGAAGTTGCATTTAGAAACGATTTTCACAAAATTAGTTTAGACAGAGAACCAAAAATATACCCTGATAATTGTACTCAGTCTCTTGAGAATACTATTTCCAACATTAACCTACTGCATGATATCAACAAAACATTTAATTTAAGACTAAACCATAGATATCAGAAGAACGCAAATATACAGCACAAAAATAATCTCTTTAAAAATTACATTAGGTTTAAAAATCAAACAAATAAAACCTTATTTCATGATGAGTAAAAAATATTTCGTAATAACCTCCAATCTAAACTCAAAGGAACTAAAAAAATTTACTATGATAATTATTTTACTGAAAACATAAAAAACATAAAAGCAACCTGGAAAGGTATCAAAACATTATTAATAGTAACTCTCAAACAACTTCTAATTTAATCATTACATAACAATAAAACAATAAATGTAAAATTCTAAAACTATTAAAAACGGAACTTTCAAGAACTCTTTCTAAAATTTTTAATATCTCGTTCTCAAGTGGTATTTTCGCAGAAAACTTAAAAACTGCCAAAGTTAATCCTATTTTTAAAACTTTTATGTAAAATGTAAAACTACAGGTCAATTTGCCTCCTCTCCAGCATTGATAAAATTCTTGAAAGGCTAATGTTTAATTGCTTTCCTTACTAATAGAACTCAGTTAGTATCCATTAGTGGGGTGAGCTCAGACCCGAACAATACCAAAGCAGGTGTTCCTCAGGGATCCATCCTTGGCCCTTTGCTGTTTTTTATTTATATAAATGACATGTCCAAAGCTTTAAAATTATGTAGAGTCCAACACTTTGCAGATGACACAAACCTTCTCTGTTTTAATAAGCCTATTAAAAAAAAATCAACAAATATGTTAACTATGACCTTAAAAAACTAAGCAACTAGCTAAATGCCAACAAAATTTCCCTTAACTCCAAAACGACTAATTTAATATTATTTAAAATTTGTCACAAAAAATTAGATCAGCAGCTCAAAATTAAATTAAATGGGAAAAAAATTTAGAATGAAAAAATTTGTAAACTACTTGGGTATAAAGCTAGACGAAAACTTAGCCTGGACTTACCATTATAACAATTTATCTAATAAGTTGAATAGATCTCTTGCCATTCTGTCAAAGCTAAGACATTTTATACAACAAAAAACTCTAAAATATATTTGCTATGCTTTGTTTCACTCTCACCTCACATATTTCCTTCTATCATGGAGTAAAAAATTAGGTATTGTAAATCGCCTATTTATCATGCAGGAAAAAGCAATTTGGATTATTGAATTTCTACCAAAAAATTCACATACACTCACATCTTTAACCGCACTACAAATTTTAAAAGTGCATGATATAATTAAAATTGAATATTGTTTATTTATTCATAGCTGTCTAAACAAAAAGCTCCCTCATATATTTAACAAATGGTTTACTCTACGCAGTGCAATTAGCTGTCAACTTACAAGAAATTCTTGTAGAGGTGCACAGAGTGTGCCAACATATAATACAAAATCCTATGGTAAATATTCCTATAAATACTCTGCATTAATAAACTGGATTAAAATTCAAAATAAATTCAAATCAATCCTTTTAACAACATTAAAAAATATGTCCTCAAAACCAAATTAAAATACTACTTGCTACATCAAGATAAATAGAAACCAGAGTTGTATCACTGGTGATAAAAGATATATCACCTTAAAAAATGTATAAGATGTTAATATGAATGTTGACTAGTTGCAACCTTCTGTGAGTGTATTATTTATTTTATTTGTATTTTTTGTTTGTTTTATTTTGTTTTGTTTTGTTTTGTTCATGGTTGCTCTTCTTGATTTAACCTAGCTATATGAGAATGAACCATCCAGAATGTAGACTTTACATTTATTTTTTATAACTTAAAATTGGTAAATATATTGCTTTTTATTGTTGTTGTTGTTATTGTTTTTGTCGATGTTGTTGTCGTTGTTGTTGTTGTGTAGCAGGTGAATATAAAAAAGGTATTTTTGTTCACTCTGCAAGCCGTAAACTTAGTTTAGCTGTAGCGGCTGCATGCTAATTTCAAAAAGTAAAAAATCTTCTCGGCCAAGTAAAATAATTTTTTTTTCTTTTAACTTATCTCCTAAACGCAGTAACTGTCTCAAAAAATATCCAAATCAAGAAAAATTAATAGATACTTGTCGAACAAGATGGATTCAAAAGCTGCGAGGTCTTGATATTTTTTTTGATAATTTTATACCTGTTATCATGCTATAGAGGAAATGGGGTTAAATGAATCAAAGGAATACAACAGTGAAACTGCTTCATGTAAGGGGTAAACAGGTTCTACTTGTTGACCAGTTTCGCACCTCTTCTTTATTTATTAGGCTGGCGTAGATGTATCTATAACACATTGTTTCCAGTTTATAATTTTGAATGCTAGATTTTCTTAACTCATTACATGGATTTTACTTGTGTCTATGTTTTATGACTAGACAAATCATTCTATTATCTCTTAATGAAGTACAGCTATAGAACTCAGATTTATGGTTCTGAGGCCAACTGGCAGTCAGGTTTTCCAAACTCTGTCCTAGCTCTCAGAGAGACAGATTCTATCAACAGCTGTAAAATATTAAAGTAATAACAGTGCCATATTGTGCATGGATGGTGTCCCTGTTCGTGCTTTTGGTGTGTAATATTAAGGCTACATTTGGAGCTTTTGTTACGACTTAGTGTTTATTAAAAGAAATGAGGCAACTGCTTGGAATAGATAGTATACTGAGTACTCAATGTACATTGAGCTAAGTTCTTTAGTCAATTTAAAAACTGACTAAAGTATAAAAAACTATAAAACACAAAAAACCATTGTCATAACCAAATTCTTTAAATCAATCAATCACTAAACTTGTGGTCTTTGAGGTCAATTTTCTTCTGTTGAGTCTCATCCCTTGCAAAGTTCACCAGACCTACATGCTCTTGTGAGACGAACTTTAGTTCAGCTGTCTCATCTTGATATGAGACAGAATTAGATAGCGTTGATGGCTATCTTCCTTTAGAGACTCCAATAGTCACATGATTGGTCTAGGCATTTATATTCTTAAGAATTACCCATTTGTTGGGAAACTAGGATTGAATCCACAGACTATTCCTTTATGTGCTTTTTTTTAGCTCCACCTCACTCTATCACCTTTAACTATGTTCTATATCGCTCTCCTTGATCTCAAGACTGCACTCTTTTTGGTCTTATTTTTGATCAAATTAACCAAACCCTCTCTTTATCCTTCAGGCAATATCGTTTTTATTGGTAAATTTATTGATCATCACACTGAATGGTTTGGTTATAGTGCAGATGTTAAGGCCTACAACTTTTGTTTTTCTCAATTTCTAACACAAATAGTCAACTTTCCAATTTGCTTTTCAAACAATCTGAATCATTTACCTTCTCTACTCGATTAATGTCTTGTTTCTGATCATAGTCAGTGCTCAGTTTCTTCACATTCACCCTTAGGTGCTTCTGATTACGGTTTGATCTCTCTACAACTGTTTAATCTTGTTCTTCTTCATTATCAGAATCCTCCTATCATCATACCTCTTACAACAATTTTAAAGCTGACTGGAACTCTTTCCTTAATTTTTTTTGTGATGGCCTTCGGGTAGAAATCTTTAGTCTTCCTGCTGACAAATGTGCTACTTATATAACTACTTGGATTAGGCTGGCATGTGATCAATTATTCCCTCTTTGCAATTCCAAGTCAAGCCTCACCATTACTTCCATATCTATCGCCAAAACAATTCTCCAGAAAACAGACGACTGTTTCCTATTGCTAGAAACCACAGTAAAAAAGTTTTGTCTGACGCCGAAACCCGCTATCTCTCATGTCACAAAATCTTGTATTTCATCTTAAAAATTAGGCTCCAAAGCCTTCCGGAGAATCTTTACAGTGTATATAAAAAGGGCAAATCTGTCATTCCACCTCTCTAACATAGTTCAGATTTTGTTAATACACCTAAAGACAAAGCTGAGCTGTTTGCTAAACACTTTCATAGTCTAATCTCTTAATTCCACTAATCACATCTTATCTAATATAGCCAACAAATAGGTTGATCCATTACTTGACATTCGTATCACTCTTCTATATTTAAATTAATTTCCTGTTCAGATTCTTCTACAGCTTGTGGTCTAGACAACATACTTGTTATCGTCTTGTAGAAGTGTTCTCCGGAGCTGTTGTCTATACTTTCAAAACTATTTAACAAGTGCTTATCAGAGTCTTGTTTTCCAGCTAGGTGGAAAGCGGCATCTGTTATCCCGAATTTCAAAAATTCTGGAGAACAATCTAACTTGTATAACTACTGTTCCATTATCCTTCTTCCTATCATAAGCAAGGTTTTTGAGTTTTTAATTTACAAACACTTAATCTTTCATCTTAAACATATTAGCTTTATTGGGCATTAGACAAATAAGGTGAAGTTAGGTCTATTGCTCTCAACATTTCTAAAGCCTTTGGTATGTTGGTCTTCGGATTCTTACTTCGGATTCCATTCTTCATCCATATAAATCTCAGGTTTATTCTGGTATAGAATACTTTTGCATTATATGGCATGGATCTTCGAATGATGTTCTTTATCTCTTAGATAAGGTGCAAAAACGTATTGTAAACATAGCTGGACCTGCTCTTGCAGCCAACCTTCGACCATTGTCACATTGTTTTAATGTTGTTTCTCTTTCTTTTTCATATAAATAATTTTATGGGTGATGCTCTAAAGAGCTAGCATCTCTTGTGCCAATTACGAAAATTCATTCTCGTGCTTCTCGCCATTTAGTTAAGTCTCATCTGTGATTGTTCCTAAGTGCTCAAAAAATTCTTATTCGTCTAGTTTTTTTCCTCAAACATCAGTTCTTTGGAATTCGCTCCCTTAATCTTGTTTTCCTGATTCATATAATCTGTCGACACTTATGCAGACCAACAATTCAAGGCACAACACATTCTATTGTTGGATAACTATTACCCTGCAACAAATCTGTAGCTTCTGCGAAAACTGAAGGATTTCTACTAGTTTACGCACCATTGCTATCTCAAATTGTGTCAAGATAAGATTACTATGGTCTCTCTTGAGCAAATCCAAAAGTTTTAACGGATCCAATATGATAATGCTGGACAGCTGAACATACATGCTGAACCACCTTGTAGCATTGGTTTTTGGTATAGAGCGCCATTTTCCACGGAAAAGGGTGTTTTGGTGTGTTAAATTTGCCAGCTTTGAACATTTGGCTAATAAACTGTTAGCTGTTTTAAGATGAGTTTGTCCATCTTTTACACACAGGTGCAATGAATATGTATTGCAGGCCAATCTTTCAGTTACATGTTGCTCAATAGCTTTGTTCACAATGAGTTGATCTTCTTCATGCAGATCATTTCTTTGTAATCAACTATAACAATATTTCTAGTTTCTCCTTCACTCTCATTCGAATTCTCGACAAGAGATAATGGAAGTGAGCAATCAACAATAAAGGTTGCAACTAAGGAGTCTGTAATTTTAATTTGGTCAGGATGTTGTGATCCGTACGAACTATTCTGTTTTGTAAAGAATGTATTAATACTTATTTGTCTAGTATTGAAATTATTATTTTTTTTCAGGGTGAACATTACTATGTCTAAAAGGTAGATGTACTTAGAAGAACAAAGTAATTTTTTTTTTTTAAATAATTAGTATATTGTTAATTTTTATTAAGGAATAGAATTAATAAAGATTCTTTAGTATTTCTATCTTTTCTAAATTTAGAAAAGATAGAAATACTGCTTTTAATTACTTTCTGGCTTTCACAAAAATTGCAATAACCTAATTCAATAATTGCAGGAAATTTATCAGCCATTTTGACAGTTTAACAAAGGTATGCGCAAGAAGATTTAATAAACCCCCTTGGGTATGCGTAAAGAATAAGAGTACACGTCTTTCTAGATACAACTCGTCGCTTTGGTTTGACAACTCGGTATAGTTAAGGCGATTCACAAATTATTCGAATTCTTTTATATAGAATTAGCATGGTTCTATCAGCGTATTATGTCCAAACAAGAGCTTTGAATGGTATAATTTTTTTTGCTTCAGGTTTTTTAATATTTAAAGAAACTTTTCTTTTTTATATATAGTTTTCAAAATCTTTTTACTGCATGTAATAGTGAATCTACAGAACACCATTTTGGAGTCTTCAGATCAATTCCGGTCATCGGCGTTAACATGAATTAAGTTAAAGTCTTTTGTAAAATTCCCTTATTTACAATTGATCCTAGTTCTAATCGGTTCTGACGTATATTAACTATACATTATTGTCAAAACACAATCTTTCTATCAATTTTCACAAAAAGTACTAAAATTCCGACCAAGAAAGAGGTTATAATTTATAAAAATTGCCAATGAACGATCATAACAGATCATATTGTTAAACTATAATGTTCATTTGTATTTATTTAAAATCTTGTTAAAATTTAAACAAACTATTGTGATTTTAGGAAGATTAAAAAAAAAAAAAGAATTTTCGGTCTGGGTTTTTTCCCTATAAACATTTACATTTTATGATACAGTAAAAATAGTAATATTTTATGATACAGTAAATAACATACATCAGAAGTAATATGGTTGAGCCTCGCTTTAACTCTTTAATATTTAACTCTTGTCCATAACTGATGTCCCTACATCAAGAAATTTTTCCAAATGTTGAAATAGCCCACAGTGTCACAAAGTACAAATTAATTTGAACTTTCTGTCCCAAGAAAAACCTTTTGGGGTATGGTAGTACACAAATAGGCGGTGACATTGATATATATCCCAAAATCAGATTATTAAGCCCATGAGAGAAAAATTGATTTTCAGTTATCAGTAAAAGTTGTTATTTTCAAGTTTAGTTTTTTTTTATTTGGATTATAAAATTTTTTTTTAAGACTGTATGGTGATTTTATATTTGTTTTAGTAGTTTTCCTTTGAATTTAGTTTTTATCACAATAGATCACAGCAAAATAAAAAATAGTAATAATACAGGTTTAACCTTTAAAAGTTAACTTGACTTTATTCTCACAAAATGCCAAAAAAAAGCAAAGAATCACGATGAATGCAGAAAATCTGTATGTTTTTTGTGCTTATAAAAAGCCAACAGTGTGATAACTGATTTTTTGTTTGAGCGTTCAAAAAAGGTTTTAGCAAATCATATTGATTTCAACGACCCTCGAGTTCCGACTGGGATATATAAAAAGTGCCGCGAAGCTCTTAGAAGAAGAAATTCAGGTGAAGTTGCTCCTCTACACCCCTTGCTTGACTATCGAACAGTAAAGGTTCGCCCAAAAAATAGTTCATCCAAAAGAACAATCAGTAGTTGAGAAACGATGTTCAACATTCTTTTCTATCATTGGTTGACGTCTTTATCATAGTTGCACCAAACAAACGCTTAGACAGAATTTGTTGAATGTTGCCACAAAAGACAATGTTACAGCTGGAAAAGTAGCTGCTTTGGTGATTTTAAATAAGACTCCTTCACCTTATAGTACTGTAAGACTGAATCAAGGTAAAGGGAAACCTATTCCTTCCGTTCCGGGTAATGTATTTTTTGGGTTAATAATTTTTAAATTTAAAAATTTATGAATGTTTAAAAAGAGTTAATTAAAGCTTTAAGAAGTGTGTATCTAAGAATTTACCATAGAAAAATAAAAAAGCTTTACTAAAAAAAAATATTTTTCTGGACCCCCAAGCGTAAAGAATTATTTCCAGCTGCATGTACCTTAACAGCTCAAAAGACTCTGGAGTTAAGAGGCAAATGATAATTGCTATCTCAGCAAATCTTCCTGAAAACTATGAAAATGTCGAGCAGGTACTGAACAAATTGGGTCTTCATAGAATAACTTTTGTTTTATCATGTGACATGAAACTTGCCTACATTGTGTGTGGTCTACAATCTCATTCATGCGCTCACCCTTGCACTTGGAGCAATATGGAGTCAAAAAATCTTTACTAGAGTGGTTAACTCAGATCCTTCGGGTACATTCAAAGTAATCATAAAGCTTTTAAAACTGCTGGAGCCAACTCCACAAGAGAAAAGGACTTCCAAAATGTTATTCATGAACCCATTATCGTGACGCCATATGATACTCTAATTATTAATTTTCATTCCACGCATGGAGCTTCACTTGCTTCGTGGGGAAGTGAACAACTTAAATTGAAAAAGCAATTTTATGAAGAGCAATTTGCAGGAAACGACTGCAGAAAGCTTTTGAAAAGCATTGTCTTACTTCAACAGTTGGCTGAAAACCATGCTTACTTTTTGACGTTTCCATTAATTGAAACGATCTGTAAATTCAATGCAGTAGTTGGTCCTTGCTTTGGCAATAATCTTAAACATAACTGTTCTTTAAAGATTGCTGAGTTCAGATGCTCCTATGTAGATCTCCCAAACACAACTATCACCGCAAAGGCACTTGCCGTTTTTTTCCATGTTGATCAATTTATTGCCCGCCACAATTGCTCACTTGGGGTATATTGAGAGCAAGCAACTAAATCAATGCATCACAACTTCAGCACTCATTGGCAATGCTACAAAAGATCAAATGGGCATCCAGACTATTAAACAAAACTGTTGAGCTGCTTGATTGACTATAACAGCAAGCATGCATTTTAAACATTTGAGAGCAAACAACTGAATCAATGCATCGGCATTGGAATACCTTATTATTTTAAGTTATAATATAAATTTAGAGTATCTTTTATTTTTATCTTCTTAAGTTTAATGTTTTTAGAATATTAATGAAACAAAAAAATATCCACTTTTTCTTCTACTATTATTTAAATCTCATTTTTGCAAGCGTAAAAAAAAAAATTTTCTTTTTTATAAAATTTATTTTATAAAAAGTATAATGTTAAGAATTATTTATGTATTAAATTTTTTTTGTTTTGTTTTCAGTAATCTTCTATTTTGAATCAATGATTTAGAGCATTAAAACTTTCTTTGCTGTAAAACATTTTTTTTTGTTTATTTTTTTGTAAAACATGGTTTAGAGTTGTGCATTATTTTTATCTTAAGAAAAATTAATTTTCCATATTTAAACCATTTTTCGCACATAGACGCAATAGTCTGATTTTGAGATTTATTCGAAAATCAAATTTTCTTCCACGGACGTAATAGTTTGATTTTGGAATCTATGCCAATGTGACCATCTGTTTGTGTACTGCCATACCCCAAAAGGTTTTCTCGGGGCGGAAAGTTCAAATTAATTTGCATTTTGTGACATTTATACAGTTTATGAATTTTTGCAAGAAGCATCCAAGTTGTTTATCTGAATTAACTTCAATGTTAATTGCGCACACAGACAGGGTCGTCGCGAAGAGATTTTAAATGGGGAGGAGGGAAGGAAGGGGGAAAGGGGTTTTACCGTCTACGGCCAAAAATGTTTTTTTGTCAACTGAGGCCGTAAAAAAATAAAAATAAAGTTGAAACCAAAAAAAAGTCTTCTTTGGCAGCCATATGCCGACTGCCAACTAAAGATCCAAATTTGCCGACTCCAGTGTTCAATTTTGCTGACTAATTTTTGAATAAGTTTTTCCGCGGGAGTTAGACACCCCCTACGCCCCACCCCTCTGAACTGCTCTCCTCACAGATAACCTAATTATTGATTGATTCAATGAATTCTTTAACTTATTATAGAATTTATTTTCTATTCTCTGATTCTTTTTCGAAGTACTAACACTCCTGTAATGGCCATCCATCGTTGTATATAAGCATTGAATAGTATTAAAATTCTTATATTAACTATATATAGTTATATATATTGTTAGCTTAATGAGCAATTATTTAGTTTATTATTTCGTATAATGCTTAAGCGTAATAATATACTATACACTTGTGTAACATTTACAACTATGGCTAGCCGTCACATGAATGTGTAAAACATTAATGTAAAAGACATTAATTCCACTTTTTCAACATGTACAGAGATTCGTTCCACATTAATTCTTAACTTTTACATATACAACAATGAAATTGGATTGTTGCTGGGCAACGTCTTTATCAGTTGTGACTGGACTAAGAATTCCATTTTGTTTGTCCAAACCAAATCAAGATATTTATTTTGATACAAAAGTATATTTAAAATTAACGTTTAATAAATTTCTATAAGAAGTTTGATAAAAATCAAGTTTTATAAAAATTCTTATTATAAGGTAAATATAATAACAAACTAACCTAAGCTTTGTCAAGGTTTCATTGTTGCTTCCATCATACAACTCTTTAAACATTTCTATTGAATTTTTACCAACCTTAGATTGATTTTTTTGATAACCACTTATAGACTTCGCAAAATCCTAAAGTTTATTGCAATTTCTTCCTAAATTAAAAAAGTTTATTTTTTCTTTACCATATACTGCTGAAGTTTTGTCACATCCAGACCAAGCATGAATAAAAAGCAAACTTTTTTGTTCTCTTTCATGCTTCCAAAATTATATTAGCAATCTTTGAAACTCAAGAGTGTTCTATTGTGTTCTTGTAAAAGTATTAATCAAATATTTCTATTTTTCAATAAATGAGCAACATGACATCGATGTTTGTGTCATTAGCAACTGTTACTATTTTTGGATGTTTTGATAGCTCCAAAGACATTGCTACAATATTAGGGTTCGCATCGAATTGGAAAATTTACAACTGTTGATAATCTTTATTTAAAACAGTGCCCAAATATGATATCAATTCTTTTTTATTGTGTGTGTTTAAAAATAAGGTTTTCTTACGAATATGCAAAACTAATATTTTCTTTTATGTTTATAGTAAGACGACCATTGTAGATACCTTCTTGTGTGCTTATTGGATTTAGTTGTTATCTTTTTGTAGCCATCAAAAATTTAAATAGCAGATTCATAGTTTTTACTTATCTAAGTTTAAATGAAGTCGCCTAGTTTTCTTCCTTTAATCTAATGTACGCAATGTTAAAGTGCTCCGCCATCAACAGTAAATTTACAGCTTGTCAAATTTAGACTTAATATTATGGCATTTTCTTTTAGAAAAACTTTCCTCAAAGTCAGCTTTGTAAGATCTTGCACGAATAAGAATTACGTTGTGAATAAAAAAAGTTGTCAACTTATACATAAAGTACTTCTCAACATTTTCCTCTCTTTTAGCTATATCTGCTAATTTGGAAGGTAAAATGGTTGAGTTTAACCAAATAGATTTCTTATTGCTTATTTTAACGGTAACTAATATTATTTGGCTTATTCAACTCGATTTTGAGTCGAATAAGCCAAATTAATAACTGTTACCGTTAAAAATGAGCAATAAGAATTCTGTTTTACTAATTTTTTTGATGTCCTCTTCTTATTTTTGCAATTGGCAACAAAAAATTATTTAGACTTTCATTAATAAAAAAGTTATTTAGACTTTCATTAATAAAAAAATTATTTAGACTTTCATTAATGCTGTTAAACTATTATCTCAGCTCATTCACAATTTACGCTAACTTTTTCAATAACTGAGATAACTCGTGTTGATTATGATTGCAAATGCACGTGAAACATTTTGACATGTAAACATGTAACACGTCATTTTAAAGTGGTTCTCGACGAAAAGACCTTACGGTCTTCTACAAGTTTCTGCGTTCTTTTTTTTTTTTTATATATATATATATATTAAAAATCTTCACTTCTAATTGTTTATATTATTATATTTTAGCACGTAAATTTTATGAAAAATTAACGAAATGTTTAAAATGTGATAAAGATGTGGTTTTATTTCTTAGTTAAAAATGGTATTATAACAGCATCTTCAACTAAAAATAAAATTATTTCCAAAGCTGTCTATAGTTTGTAAAAAACCTAATGATAATAGTATAGTCTAATTGCAATTAAGTTATATATATACAATAATATATTGCGAATTTAGCAAGCAATCATTGGGACCAAATTGCTGTCTTTATCCTCTTCATCAAGTTAGTTGCAAGTCGAACTCCCACTGGGTATTTTTACGTTTTGAAATGAATTATCAAAATTGCAGTAATTAAAAAATCTTAATAAAAGCTGCCTTCAAATTAGTTGAAAGACAAAACCATAAAAGATTATAAGCAATTAGGTAAGTTTGTACCAACAAAGAATACGTAGAAGGAAAACCATAAATCATAATAATTCCTAAGCTATATTGTTTTTTATTACCAAACTTTTCGTCAAGGGACCGTTGTAATTAAAAGTTCTTGTAAAAATCCACTTTTTAATTTCACTATACTGCCACCTTAATTTAAGATATTTTTAAGAAGTAAAACAACAAATTTTTTCAAAAAATAAAAAATTTGACTGACTAAACCAAACTTTTTATGTAAATTCCATGATTTTCTTGACAATTAAATCAGTATTGAATTTTAGAAAAAAAGTTACATTATCCAACTTTTTTTCATGCCTAGTAACAAGGTCAAGAAAAAAAAGTCAAAAATTAAATTTTAAATAAAAAGGTTAATCCATCCGTAGCCTATAATAATGCTTTTGAGTTCAAGAAACGTAGTTAAATCGAAGAAGTGTAATGAAATGCAACAAGTATTGTTGCATTTCATTACACTTCTCATTACACGAATCGTTGTCCACTTTGGAAAAAAGAAAATTAAAATTTTCTTTTTTCCAAAGTGGACAACGAAAAAGGTCAAATAAGCATTTTTTTTCTTCTATTCTTTTACACACTTGAACACTAACAATATGCCGGAATAAAAGTTAGACAAAATAACAATTGTAAAACGGAATAAAAATTAGAAAATAGGATTTTGGATGTAGAACAGAAAATCAGATGCATAAAGTTAAATTATAAATAAAACCCAAGCCTCAGTCTATTTAGGGATTTGTTTTTAAATCATACTCAGCCATAAATATCATTTATATTTCTAAATAATATTTTTTTTTTTCAATAATATTTTATTTAGATAGAGAAGATTCTGGAGAACAATTACTAGACTTAAAAAAGTATCTACAGCAATTTTTAGCATATAAAATATTTGATATTTAATATAATTGATAAGAAATGAATACGTAAATATTCCTTAATACGTAAGTTGTTACTTAATAAAGAGCAAGTATGTTGGAAATTTGATACTAAGTTTCTGAATGATTCAATGAAAAAGTTTTAACCAAAAATGTTAAACTTAATAACTAATTAATAATAATTATGCAATTAATAATTATGTATTACTTTCATATTTGTAAATTTTGTGCATACTTATGTAATATGTCATACATTTCGTTTATATATGTGTATAAATAAAAAAATTGGAAGAAGTTTAGTTTGAGCAAGAGGCTAGAAAGCAATTGGTAAAACGTAGGGTAGGAAAACTATTAGCTGATCAAGAACTGAAGAGAAGCTGAAAGGCCTATATTTTAGTTTTTAACACTGTTTTTAATCATTAAAAATTTTTTTTTTTTAAGTTACGCAACCGGGTTTTTTTGTTGCCTAAAATAAATTTTAGGAGTCATTCATAAAGTACAGAAAAGGGTGAGGGTTAGAGAAAGGCTTGTGTTTAATAGCGCCGTAAGTTCATAGTACGTGATAACAAATTGCAAAATTGGTCTTCCAGCTCACCCATTATTGTTAATCAGCTATTTTCTAATCCCCATTGCCATCCGGCACAGTCGGAATTAAAAAGTTTAAAAGACGTCTTATTTTTATTTTTTTTTATTTTTTTTTATCAGATTATTCGCCTCCCCAAGGCCCGAGGGGGCCACTACAGTCGAGGAGGCTACTCATTTTTTTGTGTTTTTTATTTTTTAGTTATTATTCGTGGTGCAACCCTCTCTCAACTCTTTAACTCCAAAACACAAACCTTGCCGAGCAAGACCGCTGCGCGGAGAAACTAAGTTGAGCGCGGTACTTCCAGGGACGTGGTGGGAGTTGAACTCCGAACCTCTCGCTTACAGAGCAAGCGCACTAACCACTACACCACTACCGCATTTATGTACGTGGTTGAAGCTTTTATTTTCGGTTCCAGGTATTCGTTTAAAGGTTGTTTTATTAGCTTCCTTTTTAAACATCATACTTCAGTTTTTGAAGTACAATGATTATGCCTTTAGTTTAAAGCTCACAAATTTAGTCCCAAGAAAACGTCTTAAAGATGTCTGCTTGGCGTCCTGTTTTTATACCACTTTATTTCGAAATGGATTTTTTTTTTTATTTTTAATTTTTTTTTAGATGCCCCAAGAAGACCTAACGGTCTTGTCAAAGAGCACCGTGGAAGTGCATTTAACCAGGAAGTTCACGCCTCCTTCCTTACCGTGACGCGATAATATGTCGAGAGCTCGTTTAGAACATGGATCTCCTGCTTATAAAGCAAGGGCTCTAACCACTGCGCCACGGCTGCACGATTTGTCATAAAAGGTCACAAAATGTATGTTCCGTGAAGACGTCCTTTAAACGTAGTGCTACCTTTAAAGGACCTTAATACGATAATAATTAAGACTTGGGAGCTCGGCGATAAGACTATTTTGTCTTCTTCTTGCCCCCGCCATGTGTATATTTTACCAATACGAGAGTTGTAATTATTTTAAACAGCAAACTTATAACTAAAAAAAAAAAAGTTTTACTGTGGAATAATATTTTTGTCCGATTGGGCTGATAAACATAAATACTTGTTTATATTTATCCACACATTTGAAAATAATAATATTCAACAGTAAATCTTAATTATTTTACTACTTTAGAGTAATTGCTGCACTTTCATTTTTAAAATGATTGAAATGATTATAGCTTCATTAGGGTATTATAGAACCGTGGTTTTTTCTAATCTCAATACTTTTTAAAAAGTTTTTGTTTGCATATTTATTTTGATTTATATAGATACTCTTATTTCAGAACTTATTTATTATCAAAAAATGTAAACTTAAGATATTACTAAGATAAAATATATTTATTACGTTACTAAATAGTAATTAGCAGATAACTTATTAGAAATAATTAAGGTTTCTAACAGCTGTTAACAGAAACCGAAAAACAGCTGTTTTTTTAAACAAAATTAGGAAACAGGAAACAGCGATTTTTTTTTTTTTGCAACCTATTTTTTTGTTTTTAATTTTTATATTGATATTTTTTCTAACAGAAAGGTAAAAAAAAAAAGAAGAATTTTTAATTTGAAAACAACCTGGCACTTGTTGTAACTGGCACTTATAAGAAAAACGCATAAATTAGTTAAAGTGAGTTTGATTTGGACTCTGATGATGAAGATCTGCTTGACAGTTTTGAAAATAATGACATACAGATTGTCCAAGTTGATTATTTAAAAATCGATTTCCATTCTGTTTTGAAAAATGCACTAGATGATGTCAAGTATCAGAAATTCGACCGTTAGAAATCAAATATTTCAGTCAAAAGTAACTTAAGCATTTGGACGTGAAATCGAATTGCACCTTGACTTTCAACATCGTTGCAATTCTATCCCACAATGATTGATCCTCTTATTAAAACAAAACTTTGTGTATTTGAGACATTAGCTTACTTAAATATGCTCGATCTGATCAATATGGCGGATTTTAATGCTTTGTTGATGTTGCAAACTTCCGTGGAGCTGATCAAAATTTTTTTGAGACACTGAGTCGTGAAAATTCAACACTTTTGACAGTTGATGCTGTTATTGGTTTTATGCTGGAAAACTTTTGAACTTAAATAACAATATCGAAAAAGAGTTAAATAAAAAACTCAAAAAGCGAACGACCCGCTAAAAAATGAGGCGTTGATTTGATGTTGATTCAATGTTTCTCGTCAACATTGATTCCATATTGATTTTTTGTCCAAAATGTTAGCCACTTATCAACGTTGATTTGGTGTTTACAAAAAACGTTGATCGAATGTTGCTTTTCAACGTATAATCAACAATCATTTTTTCCTGGTGATTCAACACTGATTTTTATAATAGCCGACGGTATTTTGATATCGCTTTTTGATGCATATATCAAAAAAATATATATCAACAGTTTACGAAATATATATATATATATTTAGACAACTTTAAAATGTATTCTACAAAATAGAGTGCTCAATGTTCTTAAAAGAACTGAGCAATTATAAATTAGTAGAAAATCACTTAAGAAAATTTTTTTTCATTTAACACTGTATTTCATCGATAAAAAGACTCATCAGAAATGCACTCATCAATAAAAAACTCAGTAAATCTGATGAGTCTTTTTATTTATGAAACACAGTGTTAAATGAAAAAAAACTTTGTTAAGTGATTTTCTACTGATTTATAATTTATATATATATATATATATATATATATATATATATATATATATATATATATATATATATATATATTATGTATATATATATAAAATATTTGTATATAAAATTTATACATATTGCTCAAATCTTAATTTGTTTTGTAAAAAACAGGCTGTAAATAAAAGATTTAGCAAAAAGGTTATTGATAGAGCAATTCAAAGCTAACTCAAAAGAATAATGAAAGAAAGTAGGCACTACATTAAGAAAGTTTTTTTATTGAATTTAACACAAAATTTACATTTTCAAACAATTTATTTAGCGTTTGCAGCATTGTTCATTTTCAAAACTTTTCGATTGAGTCGTGTTCCTGATTGACTTAAAAATTTCGAAATGCCTGAATAACATTCGCAAATTTTTGCATCATGATGCTGTCGTGTAATCGCATCTAAATCAAAAATTCAAATCAAATTTGAAAAAAATCAAACTGCAGAAATTATAGCAAATAGTTACATAAATGACTGACTAGGATAAACAAAATATATTTCCTGTGAAATAAAAAATCTAAAAAAATGCATAAAACCATTCTTACCCACTATCATATGATACAGGGTGTATGTTTTAAAATTTATCTTCAATGAACCACCCGAGACATTAAAACAGGCCCCAGCGTCCTTGCTCATCAACAACTTTCCAAAAGCAAAAGCCGATTTATATTACCTCCACAACGACTAAGAGAACTTATCTATTATTAAAAAAATAAAAATTACTTAAGGGTCAGAACACATATTATGTTTATTCTATATGAATGAAATTATCTTAATTTCAATACATGGATTTTTAAAATTGACTCTTGAATCACTTTTCTCTTTTAACTATTTTTGCCATCTCAACGCAACTCAACGCAAATCTTTTTTGAAAATCTTTAAAAAAAAATGTAGTAAAATAAATAATATTATTATTATTTATGTAAAATATTTTGTAAAAAATTAACCATGAAAAATTACCTAAATGGAAAAAATAAATAAAACTTTTATTTAATTTACCCTGGCAAGACAAATGTTTTTCTTTGCTATCCTCTTTATCCAAAACACAATTTTTAGAGCCATTTTCTACCTAGGTGTAGATAAATTATACATACAAAAATTAAATAAAATTTTTAAACATTATATAGTGATTTTTATTTAAACTTGTCAACAAACATATATTTATAAAATATTTGTCAACAAAATTATATTCTATAAGATATAGTTCTGATTTCTATTAATTTTTTTACTGCACACGCACACAGATTTTAATTAGAACAAAAGCAACATTAGGACTTTTTTTTACCAATATATTTGAAGACAACATCATTTTCCCTTGAGATAGATTAGTTTCTTTCGAGAAGTCATTGTTATTTTCAGCAACTGAAAAGCTTGCTATTTCACTGTGTAAATGGGGAGTTGATATTGATTTAAAAACATCTATAATTCAATAAAAAAAAAAGCATTTTATTTTAACAAACCATTATTTTACTTTTACAAAAATAGTTAACCTGCTATATTTGGAATCACGTTAGATGTTCTTTAGCTATTTGAACTATCAAAATAGTATCTTCCGTATAGTTCTTCATCACCAATCACAATATCTTAATCACTTTCATAAAATGTCATTGCTGTCTTTCTCCTTTAATATAAACTTTACTTTATAAACAAAAAAAGTGCATGATTTGTGTAATTCTTTATTGCAAAATTTTTTATTTGTTAAAAACTAATTTTAGTAAAATTTACTTTTGCTTTGTCCCTTTTTTCTCTTCGATGTCAGTTTCAATATTTGAAGTATCTGCTGCTTTCTCTAAGTGTGACTGAGCTTCTTAATAAACACAAATCTATGTACATAAAATCATTTATCAATATCTAATGAAGATGTAATTGAAATTTTTGCGGCAACAGCAGGTCCTATGAGAATGGAGTGCAATTGGTGCACCGCATAAAAATTAATGAATTTTAATGAAAAACCCATGAAAATTAATGAATTTTTTAATTTTTAAAAAACACTAAAAGTTAAAAAAAAAAACTAAAAACATAGTTAAAAAAACTTTTTTTAATCGTTGGAAATCTTCTTTAAACATTCTAAAGACATTCAGAACATATAATTTAAACAAATGCCCGTTGGAATATTGGATTTAAAATAAGTGATATTAAATGAGACTATAGTCATATTGTAAAGCAGGCCTAAAATAAATTTGCACCAGCACATGATTATCCTCTTCAGTGCCCTGGTCAAAACATACAGTTCAATATCTAATTCAATTATTTTACACTTTTTTATAGTAACATGCAAACCTGTAGTGTATAAAATCCTAGCAGGGTATATCTTCCAATCAGAGGTTGATGCCTGCAAGGTTGTGACAGCTTTACGAATCGCAGCGGAACTTTTAAATGGCAGCCAGAAGCATTTCCCATCATTTTTCATCCAACTTTTAGCAATCACTTCCACTTCTTTAATTTTTCCATTTAAAGTTCAACAATGGCAAATGAAATTTCAATATTCTGGTGCAATTTAATTCTAAACAATCTTATATAAGTTACAAAATAAAATTAAAAATACATTAGAGATTAAAAACAATGAACTTTGTAAAACGCTTTTTAGATTT
Source organism: Hydra vulgaris (assembly GCF_038396675.1). Lineage (NCBI taxonomy): Eukaryota > Metazoa > Cnidaria > Hydrozoa > Anthoathecata > Hydridae > Hydra > Hydra vulgaris. Next base: position 50,387,928 of record NC_088925.1, read on the forward strand.
ATTAATGTAAAACACCAGTGTAAATATTTTATTATTTCTATAAACATACCAGATATTTGTTTCACACAAAAAATTTATAAATTAAAATGCATTAAACTCACTTTAAATTTGTTCAATGAACTACATATTTGACAAATTTACAACAAATTTTACAAAATGACACATGCACAGACATTCTTTAAAAATTGATGGTCTGCAAGTATAATCAAAGTTTGTGTTTTTAATTCAAGAAATCAGTGATCATAAGCAATATCACAATGTCTAAGCACAAAAAAAGCATAACCACCTTTTTAAACAGGTATCATCAAGCCTTTCTTCAAAAGTTCTTTTTTTTTCGGAAAAATTGTTTTTAGGTTGGCTAATGAATTTACATAACAAACGTCTAAATAAGATGTTTCAAAACAATCAGGAAAAAACTTTCGAACTGAATGAGGATTTAGAGCCTTGCATTTTACAAGATCTACCAAAACCTCTTCTACTAAAATAAACCATTTGTCTTGAATAAAATAAACTCTGTCTCATAGATTTGATGTGATCTTTTTATTTACCACTTGGGAAAAAATTTCTTTACCATTCCTTTCTCTAAGAAAAATATCCAACTTTTTTCTCTCATCTAATTGATTCACTATTTGGGCAACAGTCTGATGTGATTTTTGCACCATTTTTTTAATTCAACCCAAAAAGTTTTCAAAAGGAAAAGCTGATAGATGATCAAGACTCTCCCCAAAGTTAACACAATCATCAGCTAAATGAATCATGCTATGAACATTGTATGTTACCAATATCTCCCCATACAAAATTTGTACTTCTCTGACAAACTATATAAGCAGCTGTTTAGCAAATGCCACTAACAATTCATTTTTGGCCATTTTATTAGAAAGCAGTATGTGCATAACAATTGAAAGAGAAATAAATAAGTCATAGTTTTATTTATTTTTCCTTTTTAAAACAACTGGTCCAGCATAAAGCAGAATAATCGAAACTCTGTTGCTTTCCACTTCTCAAGTTCATTTAAAGAGCGTGGTCTATGTTGAAAGTTGGATGGTGTATAACTTCGTAAATTTATGAGTTCATTTGAAATACTGTCTTTAACAGATTGACTTATTCTAATACATCGGGGACCTTTAAAATTTATTTTCTGGCGAAGTGATTGAAAACATCAATATATCACTGTGCACATCTTCAGAAACTTCAAAAATCTTTTGAATGTCTAAATCTAGATGAACGCAATTTCCTCTACCAACAATGTTGCACTCTTCAAGAAGATATTTTATTCTATTTTCAGTATTTCGTTTTTCTTTCATAAATTCTCTCATATATAGGCTTCTGTCATATTTAGGCATTATTATCTTTATTTTATTACATCACAAAAGGCATTTTTATTCTTATACAGAAAAAATCAATTTAAATTGCATTTTGTACTACATGATTTAAGTTTGCAGTCAGAATTTATCAGGCAAATACTTGCAGCCATTAATAACTTGCTATGATAATAGTAATGTTATTATAATAAGCATTAATAAGCCAAATTGCTGCTAAGTTGTGACTTTTTCATGTTAAATTGTTAAAATATTTATATTAAGATGTTCTATTATCCTCAAATAGTTAAAAAACTACCCTAATTTCATTAGGATAATCTTTATTCAAGAACTGAAAAAATAATTACTTAATAAAATATATGTTTTTCAATAAGTTTATACTCATTTTATACCGTATAATACAATTAAAATTTGAACAAACGTTTTATAACCACCAAAAATAACAAAAAAAATCCCAGCAGAAAATGCTCAGCAAATTACTGTTAGTAAACGGCTCAATAAATTTGTTTTTTGTCAACAGTAAATCAACGAACGCTCAGTGTTTGTAAATAAACGTTGATTTGCTGTTGATAACATTGCTGTTGCTACAACATCCATTTATGGTTGATCGCCGTTGATCGCTAATATCAACGCAAAATCAACGTTGATCAACATCAAATCAACGCTTCATTTTTTAGAGGGGAGTGAAAGATGGATTAACGATGCGATGAGCTTATTAAGATCACTAGGAGATCCAACGAATATTCCATCAAAAGACACTCTGCTCTTTGCTGGAAAATTAGCAAAAAGAACTTTCGGTTTTCGAGGAGATGAATAAATTTTCTGATTATGGTGGTTTCAAAGGTCATCAGGCTATGATGGTGAATATTCCATCAAAAGACACTCTGCTCTTTGCTGGAAAATTAGCAAAAAGAACTTTCGGTTTTCGAGGAGATGAATAAATTTCTGATTATGGTGGTTTCAAAGGTCATCAGGCTATGATGGTGAATATTCCATCAAAAGACACTCTGCTCTTTGCTGGAAAATTAGCAAAAAGAACTTTCGGTTTTCGAGGAGATGAATAAATTTCTGATTATTGTGGTTTCAAAGGTCATCAAGTCTAGCTTCACCATCTTTTAAGGAAGAGTTGAATTTATTGCTGAGAAAAAAAATTTGCAAAAACTGTTTGAGGTTCTACTTAAAATTAAACCGACGTTCATAAAAGTTAAAGAAATTTTTTCAATTTCAACTTACTTTTGCACAATGATTCAATCTCGCCTTTCGAACGAATCTCCGAATTCACTCGTGTTCCTTAAATTTTACTATAATGAAAAATAATGCTAGATATTGGACTATTTTGTAGCAAATTTTACAAAAAACAGAAAACTGATGCTAACAGCTATTTTTTTTAAATGTAAAACAGAAAAATTTTCTGAAACTGTTTTCTGAAACGACCTGTTTTCTGAAACGAAGTGTTTTTGAGAAACTCTAAAAATAATTAAATAATTAAAAACAGCTAAGTACACAATTTTAATATTAATTAAGATTCATTAAGTTTGGATTTATTATTAGATAACATGTCAAGTAAAGAGTTAATAAAGCGGAAAACGGTTTATCTCTTTATGGAAAATACACGAACTTTGCGTTTTAATAAAAAGGATATGTTTAATTGAGTTTTTTTTAGCACAACTAAAAAATAAAAAATAAAAAATTGTTAAAATTTTATTCCTTTTGGATGTCTAAAATTAAATGAAGTTAAAATTTTTTTAAATTAACTAAATTTAGGTAGGGGAGACCGGGGCTAGTTGGCCGCAGGGGTAAGTTGACGAACTGCGTTTATCTTCAGAGCCTTTTATCAAAAAGTGATAAAAATTACACAGAACTAACTGACCATTTCATAATTCACTATAGTATTGTCAGGATTCGTGCTGTTTATTGAAAAAAAGGTTTTCGGGGTAAGTTTGCAAAATTTTCACGGGGTAAGTTGACTCATAGCATTTACTATAAAAAAAAAATGTTTTTATAAAATTAGTTTTTTTTTTTTAAATTTTTAACAATATTAAAAAAATTTATTCTTACAAAAAAATTTAAAAAAATTTTTTTTTTAGGTTTTTTTTTTCACTGATGAAAAGTGAGCTACTGTTTTGGCTGTTATACGGACTAATATTTGGTACCAGCTAGAAGTAATATTAAATTTTGGGATAAAATTGTTGCACAAATTAATAGTTAAAAAATTTCTATTAGTTTTGCACTTAATAGTACATTAATAATCATTTTTATAAATTGTGCCGACTTACCCCGTGGGAGGTATGTTGGAAAAGCCCCAATAATTTTTTTTTGTAAATGAATGCAAATTTTATAAGTTACCCAAATTCATACTCATTAAGACTACACTTTAATATTTTCGAAAAATGTGCTGTTAGGGCTACAGAGCTCATAGAGTAAAAACCGAGCCAACTAGCCCCGGTCTCCCCTATAGAATTTTGCTTCATAGTTGAGGTATCATTTTTTGGTATGACGATACTATACAAACGTAAAAAGGTAAAATATTAACTAAAAAAAACAACATTTTTAAACAAGTTTTAAGTTATGTATTTAATTTCTAACCAGTTGTATGCCTGCAAATATAAGGGGAGAAAAAAATAGTTTCTTCAAGTTTAAAATACGTTTAATTGATTTATTATGAAAGGTTTTACTTATTTGAATGTGATAAACACAAAATTTGAAATTCGGCTCGTTAGAATTAAAAAGTTTAACCTCTTAAGGTTTATTTAGTCTAAGTTCAAAATTTAAAACTTTGTGTGATATACATCACCCTTATTTTATAATGCGGTTCTCAACCTTTACATTGCCGCGACCCTTTTAATACAACCCCTATGATATAGCGACCCCAACTGTAAAATTATTTACGCTCATAGACCTAAGTAACTGTACATTTGCTATTGTTGTAATATAAAATTATATATCGCAATATAAATTTCCGCATGTACAGGAATTATTTTCATTGCGAAAAACTGAACATAGCTAAAGTTTTATGTTTAATCACAAAACATTATGTAATTACATTTTTTTAAAAATAGATTTCTAATTATAATTAAATTACAAGTAAATGAATTTTATCTTTATGACTTGCATTTATATTTAATTTGTACAATAACATCATGTTTTACATATTAGAATAGAGACAAAAATCCCCATATTTCGATAGTCTTAGGCGAACCCTGGCAAATTTTTTTTTCTTTTTTTTTTTTTGTAGTTATTTTAGGTGCTCCCAGAAGTCCTTACGGTCTTATCACAGAGCACCGCGGGAGAGCATTTAACAGGAAGTTCACGCCTCCTTTCGTACCAATGTCGCTTGTTGGCTTGAGCTGGCATCAAACCTAGGACCTCTGGGTTCTGAGCCAGAACTCTAACCACTGCGCCACGGCTGCTCAAATCGCCATTCGAACCCTGGCGGGCTCGCGACCTACAGGTTGAGAACCACTGCCATAACACCATTAAGTTAAAAATCTGGTCTTTAATTTATCAGAGATTGTTGCAAATATATGTAAAATAGCGGGACCCCATAATATGCGATTTCAATAAGTAGCAATATTTTTACTTTAACTAAAAAACATAAAATCAAACATTAATGATGTTTGATTACATGTTTTTTTTTTCTTGATTTTTTTATCTTGTTTTTGATTTATCATTTTGAACAATCATTATTTAATGTTAAAAAATTAGGAGGAATTTTTTCAGAGTGGGACCAATCAAGTCCATGCTTCAATTTTAAACAACATTAGTATAAACGTTTTATAAATTTAGTATAAAGTTTGCAGAATGTCTTGAAGTTAGCTATCTATATCTATCTATCTATCTATTTATCTATATATATATATATATATATATATATATATATATATATATATATATATATATATATATATATATATATATATATATATATATATATATATATATATATATATATATGTATATATATATATATATATATACATATATATATATATATATATATATATATATATATATATATATATATATATATATATATATATATATATATAACATATTTCACATTTTCATAAACTGTAAACCAACTTGTCACAACTTTATGTTTCTCCTAATTAGGGTTGTTATCAATTAATCGAAAAAATAGAATGATTAATTGATGAATTGTAATAGGAGAATAGCAGGCATTTTAGAGTTTTGCAACTTTATACACTGGACTTTCGACACTGGAGCTAGAAACTGTTTCATTTTTAACTAACTGAATAAGCCATGACTTCCACTTATTACTAATAAAAAAACTATAAACCCCGCGTTTTACTTCATAATGGTATTACACATCCTTTTATTAGAGCCTGCGTCAGGAAGCTCATTAGTTGCACAAAGTAGTTCTCAAAAGTTAGTTTCCGCCTATTTTTAAGACAAATTCTTGTCCTGGGTTAATTCTTACAAAGTTAACAGCTTTAGATAAAACACCATTTTCAACTTCGGCGTGGAGTGGAGCTCCAAAAAAATTAGACGTTTTATGTGTATGAATATCCATAAGAAAAATGGAAACATGAATAGTTTTGGTATGATAAAAGTAAAAAATACAATGCCAGCTACCAAGGCAGTTGAGATTGTTATTAAAAAACTAGAGAAATTTAGTTTGCAGTTCAAAACCCACACAATCGCTTTTATAACAGATGTATCGTCCGAAATGAAAAATATGGACAATTACTTATCATCAAGCTTGTCATAGTCATGGCATACATCTGATTGTGTTAGATGTCTTATATGCTAAGCATACTGATTTAGTAAAACCTGAAGACAAATATTTTGAAAAAGAACTTGATAACTTTTCAATAAGTGATCAAGAATGTGATAACAATGGGAAGATTTTATACAAAGTGAAGTACAAAGTTGGCTTGAAGTAGCCCCTTTTGATTACAAAATGAAATTTGTTTAAGATTTGTATTTATTACTGATATTCATTTTTTGACATCATCAATAAAAAAAGTTAGAGAATAAGGCCTTTTTTTTTGGAAAATTACCTATAAAAAATAATTTTCTGCAAAGAGAGTATCAAGATAAACTGAAAAAGGAAAAAGCCACAGTAGTTGATATAATTACACGCATGAACTCAATGTTTGCAATACTGAAGAGGTTCTTGGTATTGAAAAAAATTTTCAATACCAAGAATTGGAACAGCAAGATTGGAATAAAATTGATGCTTTGAAAGGATTTGAATTTTTATTTACTTAATTGAAAACACAATCAAGTGATACTGGTCACACTGAAACGCTGTTATGAAATTCTAAGAATCAGTAAGTAGAAGAATATTTGAACGTCCTAAAGTAGAAGACTTGTTGATATTTAAATGATCCCAACACTTACCCAAAAAATGCAAAATAAAACGATCAATAAGAAATGAACTCGCTAAAGAAATTATTCATCGTTTATTTCTCATTGATGAGAATGTAAATTAAAATATTTTAAATGAAGTGAATGAGGCCACATATGAATGTACTGAAAGCATTACAAAAAAAGAAGAATTGAGAACATCTTTAAATGATGAAACGATTGATTTGTTAAGCTTTCTTTGCTCATATCTTTTACAGGAACAAAATGGACCTAAAAAACTGTTATTGGAATTAACTTATTTTGAGACTTTTATGTTTTTTACTAATATTAATGAATTACTAACTAATTATAATATAAAATAATATCAAACTTATTATGTTTTCTTCAACTTTATAAATTAAAATTTTTTACCATTTTTAACCAATATAATATTATAACCATTCTTATTAATTACGCCTGAATATTTTATTACTTTAAACCAAAATGAATTTGTATTAAAAAAATAAATTCAAATAGTATTATTTAATTTGTAATTAAAGAAAAACTTCTTTATTTTAATTTTTGATAAATTAATCAATTTTTTTTTCGATTTTTTTTCTCACCAATCGTTAATCAAAAACTTTTAAATATGATTAATCGCAGCAGCCCTAGTAACAAACTCAAACCATGTTTCTTCAAACCTTCCACTGGTCTTCTTATTCAGGCAAAGAGAATTTGGGAACGCTTATCTATGGACTTTATTGGGCCTTTACAATCCGTCACAGCTAATATATACACCCTCGTAGTAGTAGACAAATATTCACGCTACCCATTTGCATTCCTATGTAAGGACATAACAGCCGACACTGTGATACGACATCTTTTCAGTCTCTTTTCATTACTTGGTGCACCATCATCTATACACACAGATCGTGAAGCCCAGTTTGAAAGTATAAAAGCAAAAGTATTCTTAAATAGAAACGGTGTTATTAAAACTCCAACTACTTCATGTCACCCAAAAGAAATGTGAACGAATAAATAGAACAATACATAAGGCTGTTAGTCTGGCCCTGAAAATATAAAGTCTAAGAAAAGATAGATGGGTGATAACATTGCAAACGGCTCTATCTTCTGTAAAAGAACTTTTGTGTACTGCTACTAACGAAACACTCCATCAGAGGATGACGAAGAACGCTAATCAATTATAAGTATAGGTCTACCAAACTTCCTTACAGAACAGGATTCTACAATCCTATATTGACATCAGATACAAATAAAGGGAGATCCACTTGTTGATAGAGTTCAACTTTTCGAATAGTATCGCTCCACTTCGCACGTGTCAAATTTAAAAATGGAAAAATTGATACATTTTCGACAAAAGATTTCGCCCCACAACAAGACGTAAATCCATTAACAGAACCAGTCCAGCAACAGTCTGATGTCTTGAACAATGAAAAAACCGTTATTAGTAACAACATCCACATTTCTGAAAATAAAAACCGAGACAATTTAAAGGACATCTAAAACAAACATAAGAAGAAATTCAAATTAAAGACACCAGTTATACAAAATTGATCATATTTATTGCTTATCTTTGGTCTAACTATTCAGTCACAAACCTTCAAAAGCAATTTTTATATATCTTATTATAAAATTGGTGTTCCGTATTACCCTACGTACGTGAGTTAATTCCGAACACACCTTGGGGTAATCACAAACACTATTGTGTAATAACATATAAAATGCTATTGTAATAACTAAGTGCAGAAAAAGCAGACAAAACCTCTGAAAAAGCAGACAAAGCCATAGATAGCAACATATTTACGCATCAATAATCTATAAATTAATACGAACAATATATTTTGTGTGTGTGTGTGTGGTTGTGGTCAGTGGGTGGTACCGTGGTGGTGTACATCAGGAAGAAACTGACTACAACTGCCGGAAGAATTATTAACTTAATAATAATTTGTTGTTGAGTATTACCTATACTGTTCGTTGTACATTTACCAGAAAGTACAATAGGTGCATTAACCTAACGAGTATAATATAAGATACGACTACGGACTAATAGTCAATTCTAAAAAATATAAATGAATAAAGTTAAAACTAATCGTAAAGGAGGAGCGGAAAAAATTAGAGATAAACGAATTGCCGAACTGAAAGCAGCAGGAAGTCATCCAAAACAAAAGAAATTACAATTTTGTTCAACTATCAATACACGAAGTGGTAAGTTTATAAGTTTATATAATTCAATTCTGAGTGGGTATGTTATAGATAGTATATGTATATAAATAATAAATATATATGAAGACATGAAGTACCTTAAGTTCTTAAGTACCTATTTTAATTTATATTGCATTAACATTTTTAGATAACTTTAATGATGATACATCGGAATTCGAAATAAAAACAAATAATCCTATATTTTCAAGTGTAAGTATTAAAGTATATTATATACCTACTAGCAGTCTTGTTAAGTATTCGAATACTTGTATTTAAATACTTTTTTTGTATTTTAAATACTTTTCAAATTCTTTCAACCCGTGTATTTTTAAATATTTAAAAAATACTTTGTTTTGTATTTTTATTCGAGAATACTAAATACTTTTATTCTAGTGTTCAACTCGAAATTCCAATTACCAATTTTTCGTAATATACTAATTTAAATTTTGTTATGAGAATTTATAAATAAGGTTTCCCAAAACACAAGCAGATAACAAAATGACTGAAACCCCTATCTGCTCCTCTCTACCATGGCATACGGGACACTTGTACTTACTACTTATTAGAGAATTATATTTAGTCATTGAAACATTTATAAATAAGTTTAAATATCTATACATTTGTATATCGTGTTAGTTAAATATTATATATTAATAATTATTAATAAAAATAACATTTATAATATGCAATTTATTGAACTAAAAAAAAATATTTGTTAAGTATTTTGAATATTTTTAAAAAGTATTTGTATTTATATTCAAATACATTTAAAAAGTATTCTAAACAAGACTGCCTACCACATTAAAATATATTAAATATAAATAAAGAAAAAATTTACACAAAGGTATTTTTTAAAAAAAACCTAGCTATACACTTTTATTTTAATATTGTATTGTAGACTATAGAATAAAAAAACTTATGTTTCTTATTCAAAATAACTTATATTGGAATTATCATTACAGGATCCTGTATGTACTAGTACATCTACTGTGCATAATTCCAATAACTTAAACATCAATGAAAAAAGTTTGGAATTAGTAATAGAATCTGATGAAACGAAAAATCCTACATTTTCTAGTGTGAGTACAAAGTATTAAAGTATCTTATATACCATATTAAAGTATATAAAATGTAAATAAAAAAAAAATGTACACAAAGATATTTAAAGAAACTAATACTTTTAAATAATTTTGTGTTGTAGTCTTGTAGACTATAAAATACAAAAAACTTATGTTTCTAATTGTTTGATTGCATTAGGTAGAAGATATTATTATACGTTCTAATATCAATATCAATAGTATTATAGATGATGAGACAGGTATTATGAATAGCAGTATTGGTAAAACTGGTTCTGATTTTATTTCGGTTTGTACATCGACAACTGACATTCCTATTGTGAGGAAATTTACTTATTGCCATTTTAATTAGATGGTTTACCCATTAAACTTATATGAGATTTTTTTTTTTTGTAGGAAAATTATGGTTATACTATACAAGTTGATTTAAAATTTCCGACAAATCCTAAAAATTTAACCGTGGTTCAAAAATTGGAGTTTGTTAATACAATTCACCTTTGTCAACTTAAGTTTTTAGAAAATGTAGCTTGGTCTCTTCACAGAATATATAATCGAACAGACCTAAAAAGTAATTTAATACCAAGAAAATGGTTGACTGTAAAATGTAAAGGCAATAATTATGTAGAAGCTGTTTATTGCACAATTTGCATGGTATTCAGTTCTTCAGCTAGTAATTTTTGTTCTGGATGTACAAATTTCAAAAATATATATGCCACCATTGAATCACATGAAAATAGTCAAGTTCATGGTTTAGCTGTGGAAGCATATATTTTAGCATCCAATAATTACAATATTGAAAATTCTGTAAATATAAATATGATGAATTTAAAAAAAAAACAAGCACTTGAACGTATTCATGTTTTAGAGCAAGTTTTTGAAACTGCTAAGCTTTTGGGGAAACAAAATCTCCCTTATAGAGGTTCAGGTTCATCTGAATCTTTATATAATATTAACTGTGAGAATATTAACTATAATAGAGGAAACTTTTTAGAACTCTTAAAGTTTACAGCCAAGCGAGATTCAATTTTAAATATTTGACAGTTGCAATTGAAAGTAGTAAAAAGCGCAAAGAAAATATTTCAAATAATTCTAAAGGAAGAGGATCTTCAGTAACAATGCTCTCTAAGAATACAGTTAATAAAGTTATCTTAGCTATATTAGAGTTAATAAGAAGAAAAATTAAAGGTGAATTGGGAGATAAACAATTTAGTATACAAGTATGTTATTTGAAAATTTTTTTTTTTTTTCTATATGTGTATATAATACATATTTTAAATATTTTGTTCATAGGTAGACAGCACACAAGATATAGGGTCTACAGACCAAGCTGCTGTTTGTATACGATATGTTTTTAAATCTGAAGTAAAGGAACGTCTATTTGCTGTATTAGAAGTAAAAAATTCTTCTGGAAAAGGCATGTATGAATTATTAAAAAAATGTTTTGATGACCATTCAATTAATTTTAAAAACATTGTTGGTGAGTCTTTTGATGGTGCTGCTAATATGCGAGGAGATTTCAATGGACTTCATGCGTACATAAAAAAAGAAAATGAAAACAGTATTTACATATGGTGTTATGGACATATTTTGAATTTATGCATTTGTGATACTTGTGATAATAAAGATGCTATTAAACTATTTGGATTATTGAATCGTCTATCAACATTCTTCTCAGACTCTTACAAAAGAATGAATGTTTGGAAAGAACAACAGGAACTACTAGGAACTGGTCAGAATAAATTAAGAAAACTTCAAAAAATTGGTGAAACCCGATGGTGGTCACGAGAAAAAGCATTGAAATGGGTTTTCAGAGGTGCTGACTGTTTATATCCAGTTGTTCTTAGTGCTCTTTGTTACCACATCAAGTAAATTTGATCCAAAGTCTTCATCCGAGGCCTCGTCTTTAATAGAAAATTTATGCAATTTTAAAACCATAAGTACAGCTCATGTATTTTTAAAAATATTTATTACTGTTGGTTCTACGTCAACTTATTTACGAACTAAAAATTTAGACCTCCTTGCTGCATGGGAAATGGTCAAAGCAACTATTAAAGAAATAGATAAAATTAATTTTGATGATGTTATGTCAGAATCAGAAAAATTTTGTTCGGATATGAATACCAAGTTAACAACTGTTAAATTACCTGAAGATAAAATTGTCAAATCCGAGTTTAAGCAAACAGAATAAGACGTACAAAGCGAATGTTTGACGAAATATGTAGCGATGAACCACCAATAAATCCCAAACAAAAATTTAAGGTTGAAGTATTCCTGTGTATTATTGATCAACTAAAAACTAGCCTGTCAGAGAGATTTATAAATAATACAAGTTTAATTGTTGACATATCTTTTACCAAAACATTTTAAGGATTTGAAATCAGATGATCTTCCAGAGTCAACGTTACAAGAATTGTCTACTTTGGCGTCAGTAGACCATCCATTGTTAATTGCTGAATTAAAACATTTTGCAAGTATTTACAATAGTGTTAAACAACCGCTGAACAAATCCAATCGTATAATATATGATAGCATTGATGACAGTAGCCATGAAGAAGATGATGGGATTAATGATAATTTATATGAACTTCCCACTGATATCAGGACAGGTAAAATAAAAAACAATTTAGGTAGGTTGTAACTTAAACCTAGGTGTATAAGCAAGTATAACTGAAAACTTAATAGGTAATTCATTTTTTTTTTAGGATGTGACAAGTCTATGAGAGAAAATGATAATGGACATAATCGTGATTCTTGTCTCTTGTGTGTTCACAAACTAATTTATTCGCTTAATATGCATTCTCCTTTATACGCTAATCTTTTTACTAAGGCTATAAAGTATCATTACTTTTATTTTGTTTAATTATGTTTTATGTTATATCAAATTTACCACATTGATTATATTATTATGTATTTATGTTATGTTTTCATACTAATTTATACAAGATTTTAGCAAAAGTTATGTTGATGACAATATCAACTATTTAGATATTGTACAACAACATAAATATAATAATGGTATAAAAACCATTAACGTATTTATAACATTCAGTAATTATTATTTTGTATAAAAGATAATTTGGTCGTTGAGCCACAAAGTTTATAAAGGCCCGTAATCACAATATGAGTAAACATTTTTTTTTGGGGGGGGGAAGGGGGGGGGAGGGTAGGACCTGTAGTAATAGGGCCACTAATGAACTTGTAATAGTGGGCCGAACCCTTCCCAGTCCGCCACTGAACTTAATACAACAGCACTCTTTCAAAATTAATATTTAATTTTTTAATTATTAAAATTTTAAAAAATAATTACAAACAAAAACCACAAACGCCGAGACGAGCTTTGCACTTTTGTGCAACCAGGACTGGCATTTATGACACATGTTCCAGTCTTCTGTGAGTGGATTCTTATACTTATTTTCGCAAATTAAACAAAAAAATTCTGCATCATCTCTGGCTCTCTTTTTTTTTTTTGCATGATGGCACATAATCAGCCTCTAAGAGATTAAACTTCTTCTTTCTCTTTTTATTTTACCAGGGGATCAATTCGTTAGGAGCAATGAGCGCAGCTTTACTGCACTACTGCACGTCTGGAACTGAATATGGGACCCCCTCTTAGCAGGTAAAAAAAAATTGTCAACTATCTTTTTCTACCATGCCATTTTGACCATATTTGGAGTTACCCCGCGTTCGCCATTACCCCACTCTCCTCTAGCCTTGAACCAACAGCATTTGATTTGCAATAGAATAAAGAATAGTATCTCTTATAATCAATCACTTACAACAAAATTATTTAGCCAACCTTTTAAACAAAAAGTTCCTACTCCTGACACACAAACTAATATATCATCAAGAACAGTGCAATTAAAAGGGTAAAGTATCTTGATGACTACTTTTCTTCATAGAGTAAGTCGTTACACCTCTTACTGAAACTTTCTTAAAATAGTGAAGACTGCACAATGGGCCGGTTATTAGACATATGGTGGACAAAATTATTTTGATCTTTTTTTTTACTAAAATCCTTTAAATGTCCAAAGAATCACTTTGTATTAAGATATATTTACTTTTATTAAAAATTTTAGTTAAATAGTTGCTAGTACTAAAAATTGTTTAACAAACTTTATAAAAATTTAAAAACGAGGATTTATAATTTTTTAATTTCAAATCCTTTAACTTCTTAAAATAGTGGAACTGAATAACAAACTCTTCTGGTGGAATAACCTTAAAAAGAAATTGACGCAATAAACTTTAAAAATAAAAACTTACTTCAGAAAAAATGAATATTTATAACTAAATTTGAAACTCTATTATCAAATTATCATATGTCCACGACGTTTTGAATAAGTCTCTATTTATAATAATTTTTATTTTTTATTTTTAAGCTATTGGCCGCACATTTTGGATGAATAACATTACAATCTTTTTATTATTATAAAGTCTATTGAGTTCTAAAGGTACTATACAAATAATCAACAGGCACTCTTCATTCGTTAGACCATGTTTACTATTTTCATTTTAACTTAACTGTTTGTAAACACTATATCATGTAGCACTATCAAAACTAGCCATACATCTAAACGTCAGCTTAGTTAATTCATTAGCATTGTGATTAGCGTAGTAGTTTGTATATCACTCAGCTTTTTAAGAGTGTGTGTTTTAGAAAATCTTTTAGCGGTATTTGTACTGAATAGCCTCTATTTGAATGTTCTTGGAATAGTATTGAGCTTTAGAAAATCTTATTCCATTATATAAAGGATATATGTGGCAGTCGTTTTTTCAGCACCATTTCTAAGAAGCTGGTATATTGATTTTGATATATCACCATTAATAACTAATGCTAAAGCTTCATCAGGTGAATATATCCAAGCAGGTTTAGTGGGGATTTTATTTCAAATTTCAGCCATTTTTGTGTCAGTTTTGTACTTAAACTCATTTCTTAGTTTCAATTTTGTTACATCAAGTAATTTAGGGCTAAATAAAATATTATTAACATTGATGAGCTTATTCTTTTTGTTCTGTTACAAGCTTTTTCAAAAGAACAACATGGTTTTCAAACTTCATTAACTGACGATGTTGCATTTAATGTGCCGTAGGTGTATTAAAAATCTTGAGCAAGCCAATTTTCATTACTTCTCTCAAAATGAGTATCATTATTGTTTGCAGCTATCCCCTTTTTACATTATACATTTATAAAGTTTTTCACTCAGAACCCTCTAGTATCTGCTGAAACTCTGAAGAGTTAATTTCGATGAAAAGAATGGCATATCATTAGGAACTATTTTATTTAGTCGTAAAAGTCCGTAAATGCTACCAATTTTTATATTATTGCTAAACAAAAAAAAAATTGTTAGGTAAACAGTACAATTTGTATTGATTTAAATAACAAACAAAACAACATGTACTTTTGTTTACAAGAAATAAAAGTTGATTTCAAGCAAATACCATAAGTTACAAGTCTTAATTTTAAAATGTTAAAGAAACCCAATAGAGAAAGTTAGGGGCATAAACAAATAAATAAATAAACAAATTAGATTGGAGTTTTATATTAAAAACGATATGAATCAACTATTAGAATGGGTAAGACCTATTACAGACGCTGACATAACAGCGCTTGCTAATGTGGGAGTGGCTATAAAAAACCCAATGATTTATTGCAATACATATAGACTCAAACCTAGTTTACCCTTGGAAAAATCTTTATATCTTAACAGTAAAAAAGACGAAATGTATACTTTACTACGTATTGCTCACTACGAACAAGTTGTCACCAATGTAGAAAATGTCGCAGAAGTCACTGTCAACTTGGGAAGTATAAAAACAGCAGATCTTTTACCCCACAACATTATATTTTTCGTTCATTCAAAAAAAGAAAGCGATTATTTAAGCAAAGGTTGATTTACACCGGTTGAAATGTCATGCAACATGATTAAAAAAATCACCCTTTATAATTACAGAAGAACATATGTTAATTCAGCAGGTGATACTACCGAATACGATTTAACAAAGCAAGACAATCAATGGACCATTTGGAGAAGTTATGGTTCCTGGTCTAAAGGAAATACACCTTCTACTTTTAATATTAATTATTATTAATTAGGGTATATAGTTCAAATAGGCTGTATACATATTACTTTTAATAGTTTAAGTATTTAATATAGGTTCTCGTAGGTTCTCTAAATTATGTGGCACTTTTTATACAAAATAAAAGTATTAAATGCTCAAAGCTTACTTCGTTATTTTAAAGCCAGATTATAAGTGTATTATAAATGCCTATCTTTACTTTATATTTTTTTCGTAAAGTGTTACTGTTAAATAGTTTAAATATATAAACTAATTCCGTAAGCTCATAAAATTTTAAAAGTTACTGTTTACTATTGCTATGCATAAAAAAAAAAAAAACTTCACACATTTTTTTCAAAAAGTTTTTGAAAAAAATGTGTGAAATTATACATGAAACCGCAACTTATTTTTGTAGTTTTAAAAGATACTATTATATTATTTAAAAGATATTGTATTGCTATTATTATACTAATTATACTCAAAACAATTTTCAAACATGTAAATTAGAGTATAAAAAATATGTTTTATTATATGGTTTTGAATATAATAAATATTTTTTTCAGATTTTGACCACCACCTGGCCCACCACGGACATCACTTCCCACCATTTGAAATAGTACGTTTAAATGAACTAGAGTTATTTAATTAATTTATGTAACGCAACTTTTGTTCCTGGCTTCTAAGTGTTATATTTCAATTGCTTATGTCTAAAGTATGTGAAAAAATGACTTCACAAACTTTGCTTACACGACAACAGTACGAAGAATACTCGTTTTTGTGTGAAAATAATAGTAAAATAGAACGATTTTTTTCAACTTTGTCATTATTATCAGATAAAAACAAAAACTGCACAGGGAATTAACAAACACAATGAAAAACCACTCAAAAAAAAAAAAATTTGCAAATGTACTGAAATCACTCTTTCAAATTAGCCCCCAAATGTAGTACCCCATCATGTTTTCCTTATACTGTCCTTGGTAACAAGATTCAAAGTCCAATATATGCCTTGCTCCTTGGAGTAAGCGTCTATTTGCTCTTTGAATTTGAAAGAGACATTCTGCTTCCCATTTTGGTATAATTCCTTATGAGAGTCTGCACCAACTCCACATAGTTTTCAATTTTGTGATTACCTTGGAAGCCCTGAACAACTGCAACGAACTTGCTCCAAGCTGCTCTCTCCGTCCTGTTCAATAACTTTGCAAAATCCTCACATTCAACAATCTTCTTGATTTGTGGTCCGACGAATATACAAGCCCTGGCCATAGCCTCGGGCAGTTTTGGAAAAAGATCTTGGAGGTATTGAAATGGTACTGACTCCTTGTCAAGAGCAGTGACAAATTGTTTAATGAGGCCTAAGTTGATTTGCAGCTGTGGCGTAAGCACTTTATGAAGTTTTATCAGCGGCCCCCAATTCAAATTGCTCTTCCAACAGAAAGTTCGGTCCGTTGTGAACAGCTCTTTGTGCGATAATGCGCTTTAATGTCACGGCTGTCCCAGAGACAGAGGAAACAAGGAAATTTTGTAAAACCCTTATTGAAGATTAATACCATTTTGAAGTCACCAAGGGCCTCCCATCCGTAGTTATCATACTTTGATGCCCTCAGCTACATTTTGTAACCGTTATAGTCTTCTTTAAGATGCACAGAGTGAGCGATTGGGAGAGACGGGTAGTTGTTTCCATTGTGTAGCAACACGGCTTTGAGGCTCCGGGATGAACTGCCTATGAACAGGCGCCATTCAATACAATAACATGCGATACCTATAGCCTGGAATAGACCGGTTACATCGTTGCAGAAGCACAGCCCATCACGCTGACTGAAGAAGTTGAAGAATCTTTGATGCCGCTTCCTCCGATCAGTGACTTGTACGGTATCATAAACTAAGTTCCACTGTTTGAGCCTGGATATTAGAAGCACAGCATTCGGTTTTGTAAGCCCGAGGTTCTTAATTAAAACATAACTTTTTACTTTGTTCAAGAATTTTTTTTTTAACTAAGTTTGCTATTTTTGGTAAAAAGTTATCAGTTAAAAACGGATAAATATGGTAAATGAGGCTTAAATTATTTAGCTAAATTCAAAATAACTAATATCTTGTAATTTTTGTATAAATTTTGAATCAAGTTTATCAAATTTATTCTAATACAAAATATCCTTTAAAAAAAACTTACACTCTAAGAAAAAAAGAAAACCACTGCCAAAAGAGCAAGTCACGCATGCATTGCCTAAATACAAAACAGCAAATTTTCACTAAACAAAGCTGCTCAAACTCAATATAGCATTATTAACTCTTTACAGGCGTGTTGACGGCATGGGTGAAACAATTATGATTTATTGGGGCTTTGGTAGAGCTTAAAAAGATATCATCATATTAGTAACCAACTATTTGCGACACTAAGCTCAACTACATTTGTTTTCTAATGGTGCCCAAGCGATAGACCAGTACACAGTTTTCATCAACCAGTGGAGCCATGAGCCATTTTCATCACTGAGAGCTGCTTCTTGCACGCAAAAAATCATAGCAAAGTATTTCATCACGCAACGAAACGAGTTTAACAAAGCATATGTTAAAAAGAATACTTCTTGTTATTTGTGAAACTTTAATAAAATTGGTTTTTTTACATAAAGTTGTCATTCAGCCAAGTAAACGTAAGATTTCAAAGTTTCTTGGAAGAAATCATCTTTTTTCAGACAATATAAAATTAAAAACTAAAAGCTTCTTTTCCAAAGTGAGCAAAAAAAAGGATAAATAAGTATTTTTTCCCTCTATTCTTTAGACACTTGAACACACGGATGAGTTAAGGTAATAATTGTTCTTGTTTTTTTAATCTTGATAAGAAAGTTACAAACAAACCTAGTTTAAAAATGTGAACTAAAGTTAGTAAAGACATCAGTTCAAAAATGGACTCGAAATTGTATTGCATTTTGTATTTATTTAATTAATAACAACAATTATTTACAAACTTAATGAGATTGCCCACAATAAAAACAGTTCGTGGTAAAAAACTTGTTTAAAATGGACATCTTAATTATTGAAGGAGAGAGACAGACAAAAATCCCTCTTTTTTAATCCCTCTTTTCTGATCCCTGAAGGCGAGAGACAGACAAAGATCCCTCTTTTTCTGCAACAATTGCAATTATAGCTGCGCTATCCAAATTGCGTGAATAAATTGTACTAACTCTGTCTAGATTTAAAACTTTTCAGCAATGGTACGTTTACTGTGGTAGTTAATAAGGACTTTCGAGTCGTTAAAATTTCCAGATTTTAACTAATCGATTAGTGCATTAATATATTGTTTTCAAAACCCTGATTGATGGCATCTGTAACAATATCCCGTGATTCTAAATAAGTGTAAAGCGCATAAATTTATTTTTTATTACATTAATCCATAAATATCATTTTGAAATCTTTTTTTTTTTAATAATATTTTTTACTTTTTCCTTAGATAGGTTTATAACTAAAAGGAATTAAAAAACATTCACATCATTTATTTACAAGCATTAAAAATATTCGATATAAAAACCGCATACTTAAATTTTATTTAATAAAGAGCAAGTACGTTGAAAATTTGATATTTTCTGAATTATATATTGAAAAAGTTTAAACAAAAAATGTTTTATTTATAACATAAAAAATTATGCAAACTAACTAATTTATTTAGCCGATTTAGCAAATTAGGCGAGTTCAGATCAGCATTTCCTTTTTTATTAAATCAAGAACAATTATCGGCAACAGAAGTATCTAGCACGACTAATAAACTTTGAAGATCGTTTTACTCATGCATCCACTTTTATTCAAAATGAGTATTCTTAATATATACCAACTAAATGTTTTTAACATTCTTTGCTTTATATTTAAATGTAAGATAAACTTAACTCCTATATCTTTTCAAAATTTATATGCAATAAAGCCCAAAAACAAATACGATCTAAAAAATGACAATTTTATTTATCAACATTATTCGCATACAAATTTTGGAAGGTCTCATATCTTATCGCGGAGCTTTTTTGTGGAAATAAATAGTTTTAAAAATTTTTGATTTTCTTTAAAAATTTTTGATTTTTTTTTTTTAAATTTTTGATTTTTCTCAAAGTTGGAGTTTTTCTACTTTCAAAAACAAACTGAAAAAAGTTATTTTCTCAATAGAAAATATTTTCGAATTCTTCTGATCTTGTTTCTCTTTTATAAGTGTTATCAAAATGTAGTTTAAAATATTTGATTTTATTTTTTATTATTTTGTTAAGCGGTATTTTATAATTGAGATACCTTATTTTTTTGTATTAAGGTTTTCTTAAACGGTATTTACTTTTCATTTTATATATTTTTGAAATAATTGGTTTATTATTTTTGTATCGTTAAACAGTTCTCGATGGCAGGATCTTACGATCCTCTTCGAGTTTCCGTGTTCTTCATATATTATGTACCATCAACATTTTTACCAGAAAATATTGTTAAATGAACAGAAAAAAAAAAAAAAAAAAAGAGCCATGTCCTTCTATTATTACAATTAAATTAAAAAAGATCACTTTCTTTTTAAATAGTGGTAGAAAATCCAAAGTCTTTAAGCTTATTTTATATACTAATGTAATAAAGTAACAAATATTAATTTATATACAAATAAAGCATTTCATATTAGAGATCATTTAGTACTCATTTTCCGGAAAAAATTACTTTAAACTCAGCATGGCTTTTTTCAGTTAAAAAAAACTTTGCTCCGTCAACCTCACCCCAATTTCCGCCTTTTGTAGGACTTTTGGCGCCATTTTGTCCATGATACAAATCCGAAAAACTCTCTTTTTTCTTTGATAGACGTGCATTAGCCCAAGCACTATATAAATTCCAGTCGTAAGGAATGGATGCCATTAAGTTAAGAATTCTGTTGCCATATTTGTAATGAACAACGCCTGCTGCCCCTGTTGCAGCTCCTCTAGACTTTTCCCACACAAAGATACCCGTACTTTGTGGAGGAATATCATCCAAGATTGTAGTCATGCTTCCTGATTCTGCTGTTGTTCCTAAAGCATAAAGAGTTTTATTAGATTTATTTTCTACGGCACATTTCCAATCTCTGGTAGTATTTCCTTTCCAAACTTCATCAATTTGTTGTAAAGCAGCATCCACACCAACCTTTACTAAAACTCCTACAAGTTCTGGATCTACTGCTGCATCAGACAATGGTAGAAGTAAGTTCACTAAACATAGATACAGCAGCATAGTCAAATTTTTTAATATTTCTAAATAATAAATGAGTAAAGTATGTATTACTTTGTTTGTTAATACTTTATATATATATATATAAATTTTGAGCATATTTATTTAATGACATACATTTTGTTTATGAATATATATGTGCATAAATAAAACAAGCTGATAAAAGTTGAGGTTGAGCAAGAGGTTAGAAAAAAATTGATGAAACGTAGAGTAGGAAAACGAGTAGTTGATCAAAAACTGAAGCGAATCAAGAAGACTTATATTATATAAATCTTGTTTTAATTACGCAAACCGGTTTTTATTGTCGGCTGAAATAAAGTTTAAGAGTCATTCATAAAATACAGAAAAAAATGCAAAAGGGCAGAAGTTGAAGAGAGAGAACGTTTAATAGCGCCATAAGTTCTTAATACGTAATAATAAATTATAAAATTATTCTTCCAGCTTCTCCTTAGCTATTGATCAGCTATTAATCTTTTTACTCCACGATCTACCTACTACTTGTTTCTGAACATTTGTTCAATCTCAACTTTTCTCGTCTCGTTTTGGTTTTTTATTAGTTTTCTAGATCCTTTTAATACTTGAGTATTGTATACTTGAGTTAACACTTATAGTTTATTATAACAACGAAAAGATTTACGCTTAAAAGTAAAAAACAAATTTGTTGTAAAACCCATCGCTTGACGCTTGCATAAACATACTTCATAACAACTTCATAAAATAAAAAACAAAGCCATTCGGCACAGTCGGAATTCAGACGTTAAAAAAGTCTTATTTAGGTTACTTATGTACAAGATTCAAGCTTTTATATTTAGCCAAGGGAAGACGGTTGAAGAATATTATTAGCGTCTTTTATGAATCGTACCTTAATTTTTGAGATACTATGGATACGCCTCGAGGTTAAAGCGTACGTCGTCCCGAGAAAATGTCGATAAGACGTCTGTTTGGCATCCTATTTTTTTACCAATTTATTTAGAAATGAATTTGTAATTTAAGTTTGGAAAATGTACGTTCTTTAAAGACGTCCTTTAGGCGCACTATTTATGTTTATCCGTCTTTTTGAACAAAAGATAATATTCAACAGAAATCTTAATTATTTTGTTGCTTTTGTGTTATTTTTACACTTTTAAAATCAATGATTTCAGCTCCATTAGAATATTATACAACAGTGGATTTATCTTATTAGGAATAAATAGGATTAGAAATTGTTGTAGGAATGTTTTAGAGGAACGATCATTATCCCAGAAACGCCAAAAATATATTAATTTATTAAATTTTAAAATTATTAAAAAATTTCATTAATTTTTAAATTTAAAATATTAAAAAATTTTAATTAATCTATTGTTTTCATTTTTAGTATAACCAGAAAAATTCGAATTCAACACAAAAATTAGGAAAAATTAACTTATTTGAAGAAAATTATTTACAAATAGGTCTGATGCTATGAGCTATCACTTTCACTATCGACATTTTCATAAATTTCTTAACCTTCTTAATTTCAAAAAACATAAGTTCTATTCCAGAAAACCGTATTTGAGAATTTTTTATTTTTATTTGAGAAGTTAGTATTTCCATATCAGAAAGTCTTTTGTCTGATTACATAAAGAAAGAAATAGGCGTAGTGCTGAATGCTGTCACACTCAATTGGGCAAATTAATATAACTGCTCTTTTAAAGTAGGAATAAAAAGTAATGAAAAACACGTTCTAAAACCAGAAGTGACAACATTATTGTTGAACAGTTTCGAAAGTGTTTCAAAAATTTCAGGGCTGAAACGATGCTTCAAAATAAAAACAATAAATCGTCGATATCGCGATCAGTTACAAAAAGTCAATCTGACGTCTTAAACCAAACTAAAGTTGAACCTCAACTATACGCAGCTCGCGCCATATCTCCGAATCATAAATTAAAATTCATGAATACGCAATAAATTTAGAAAAATGTAGTTTTAGTTTCTGTGCATGTAACTGTCTAAGTCTTAAATCAAACTCATGTTAAATTTTTACTTTAATTAATTCTTTCGATATAAATTTTCTATCGGCTCTCAAATACTGAGCGTTTTATTTTACATGATCTTTCAACACATTAATTGTTTCTTCACTGTGCTGAAAGAACAATGATGTGTCGGAGAAAAAGATCTTTTGGGGGAAATGCCTTTTTATTTTGTAAAAACTTATTACTTCACGTAAAACACAAAGATAAACAAATTCTTTCAATAAAGATTCGTGTGGCAACAATGTTTTAATCTTTTTTGGAATTTATCTCGCTTCATGCAAAAATGCTATTTATTTCTTAAAAACATATCTGTCTCAACTTAGCGTGATTACCTCCATCATTACCACGTAAGAAGATGAAGGAGAATGTTTTATTGCCGATGATTTCCAGCAGAGTTGTTAGTCCTTGGCCTTGGTCATGGCCTTGGCCTTGCCTTAAAGCTAAATTGACGCCTTGGCCTTGGTCTTGGCCTTGAAACTGTTGGTCTTGGCCTTGTTCTTTGCCTTGAGAATTTTGGTCTTGGCCTTGATTGTTTTGGACTTGGCCTTAAAAAAAATACATGTTTTTGTATTGATTTTGTTGAATTCCGCGCATAACCTGGGTCTATTTTTACAAAATGTGGTTTTATTGTCACAGCACTTGCTAGTTACAGTTTTGTTAATAACAATTTTTGATTGGTACCAGCTAAGTTGAATAAACTCGTCAATTTATTTGACATCAATCTAAAGAAGAAATAGAAAATCAGATGAATAGAATAGAAAATCAGATGCTTTTATAAAAAAAAGATGGTTAAATTTTGAACAGACCCCATTGGCTATCAAAATAAGCCTCAGCTTATTTTGATAGCCAATTTGTTTTTTAATCGCATTAATCTATAAATATCATTTATATTTGTAAATATTATTTTTATTTAGATTGAGAAGAGTTTGGAGTGTAATTACCGGACTTAAAAAGCATCTACAGCAACATTTCAAGCAATTTCAAAAATATTTGATATTAAAAAAAAAAGGTAAGAATTGCCTACGTAAATTATTAAAAGGAGCGGATCAAGGTGTAGCAAGTGAAGCAATTGCTACAGTCAGCTCAGTTTGTTTTTCTTTTTTATTTGTTATATTTCTTTTTTCATGCAAAAGAGAAAAGTAATTAAAACAAGATATGGAGGTTAGATGTAGTCAAAAAGCGATGTTTCAAAAACTTATGCAAAATTGTAGCTGAGCCAAGTTGGGTATATTACGGAAATATTTCATTCGGAAAAATGAAATGCTTCTCTTAAAAGCTGAAGTTTTTAAAAGGTTTTGTCTCACAAGTCCTTAAATTTTTGAAAGAATATCAAAGATTTTTCAGCGTATCAACTTAAATTGGACTTGTAGTTGAATAAAATGGTAACTGTTGCAACTGTAGAAAAAATTAGTTTATTAATGGTTTGAAACGACTATATACATACCCCCGATAGTTTATTGTATATTAAAGCTATTTAGCTGCAATCTTTTTATTAACAAGGAGTATCCAAATCAATTTAATTCATTTAAAAAATATTTTTTGTATAAAAAAATGTTTAAAGTTAGTCTGAAGAAATATAATTGCTATCTCTTTCAAATAAAGTTAGTTAGAAATTTTAAAGGCGTATATATGTTAAGAAAAATAACTTTGAATCTTTTATCCGCATTTTTTCAATGATGACTTTTTATTAACCAGTCTTACGTAGTGACTAAAAGTCATCAAGCGAGAACCTGTAGCAGAATTTTTGAAGCAAAAACAATCCGTTAAATATCCACTTTTCGTCTGTGAAACTTTTTTTAATAAATTGGCTAGCAATCATTAAATGAAAACAATGATTTTTTAATTATAAAGACTAAGTTAAACAGCACCGTCTGTTGGTTCTCTTGTACCTTATCTTTATTTAATCTATTGTAAAAAAAATGGTGAAATTTGTTTATTGTTGTTCAACGAGTTATTTATCATTGCAGGTACAGCTTTGAGCATGAAAATAGAAGTACCTGGAGTATTTTGAATATTATTGAGCACTTTTTTTTTAATAATTTCTAAAAATTTTTTAATATATTTTCTTTGACACTTACATCTAATAGAATAAAAAAAATTACATCAATAGTAAATTTACATTTTATTTTAGAAACAAAACAATATTATTAAAAAAAGATTGCAGTAGTCTGAAAATGGAAAAAAAACAAAACTTTTCTAGAGTTAAATATTAAAAAAAGTTAATTTTTTAACATTGAAATGTTAAATATAAGTATAATATAATAATATTAACTCTTTTGTTGTTAAATTTTGTTGCAAAACCTTTGTTTTGAATAACGGCTTCGCAACGCCGATGTATTGAGTCAACAAGGCGTAGATATTTTTCTGTGGGCATTGCGTACCATGCTTGTTGAATAGCTATCCATAACTGCAGAGCATTAGTTGAATTAGCAGCAGAAACTGTTATTTTAACGTCTCCCAATGAGTTTTCAATGGGGTTTAGGTCGGGTGACTGAGCAGGCCACTCCAAAACCTCAACCCCTTTGACCTGAAACTACTCTTTTGTCTTACGACTAGTGTACTTTGGGTTTTTGTCTTGTTGGAAGACCCATTTTAGCGGCATATCTTCAACAGCATAGGGCAGCGTGACATTATTGAGGATGTCGACATATTTTTTTATTATTCTTTGATTATTTTTTCTTTTGTCATTAAAAAAAAGAATACGATGCCGTGTTATATAAATAAAATCCACAAACCGGGGTTAAAATAAGAAAATATTTGCCTTAACACTACGCTCCGACGTGCTTTCATTAGCAAGCGTGTACAACCATTAAAAGGTAAACATACAATATATTTACAAGTATGTTAAAACCAGCGAAAAAAAAAAAAAAAATAAACACACCTAAAAAACTAAAGATAAGCTTAAAATTTAAAGAAAATTTAAAGTAGGGACAATTAAGATAGTTCTTAAAAAATAAATAAAAAATTAAAATGGCAATAGAAAATTTAGAAACCAAATAGTACATCTTAGGCTACTCATAATTGTAATTTGAAAATCTTGTAGAGTACACGTGATTAATTTTATTAAAAAGTGTATTAAATATTATGGGAGTTATTAACTGAAAAACATTGAGTATGTGATGATTTTTAAATAGTTCTTTAGAACGTGTAAATCGACCTGCACTTGAAATAATTATGACTGCGTGTTATTGTGTACCAAGCAATTTTTTAATTTTACTTACACTAAAGCTACACCATACAATATTTGCATAGTTTATATAACAATGTATGAGAAAGAAATATAAGATTTTAAAGCAGTTTTGGTTTAGTAATTGCTTAGCTTTGTATAGTATGCCAATATTTTATATTCTATCATTTCTTTTATGTTCTCTCCATCTCAAGTTTTTGTCAAGTATCACTCCAAAGAAATTTAATGATGTCTCTCTAATTATTTTAGAGCTGCAATAGATCAGGAAGTTTTAATTGAATATTTTCTTTATCGAACGAATGAAAAAAAGTATACTTAGTTTTATTTAAATTTAAGGACAATTTGTTTGCCTTAAACTATTCCGATAGATTAAAAAATTCCTTGTCTGCCTTTTTAAATAAAAGTTTGATATCTCCATTAGAATAAAATAAAAATGGAAAAATGTTTAAAATGTTCGAAAACGTATGGAAATCGTTTGCATAAACAAGAAATAATATTGGACCCAGAATTGAGCCTTGGGGAACACCGCAAGTTATAGTCATGTAATCAGTTTTACTTTCTTGATGTGATATGTATTGTTTTCTACTGTTCAGATAACTTTTGAGCCATTCTAAATATGTACTTTTAATACCATAACTTTCGAGTTTTTTTATAAGAATGTTATGGCCTACTGTATCAAAGGCTTTGCTAATATCTATAAAAACTCCAAGGGTAAACTTACTTTCGTTAAATGCTTTAAATATAAGGTGAACAATATTATTAATGGCATGGTCAGTTGAATACCCTGGGTGAAATCCAAATTGTTTTATAAATATTATTTTTATTTAGAAAAGTCAAAATTTGATTATACATAATTCACTCTGAGAGTTTAGAGGAGCAAGGGAGAGTTGAAATTAGTCTGTAATTTTCTGGATTAGAAATGTCTCCTGATTTGAAAATGGGTATGATCCTCGCAATTTTAAGTTTATCCGGATAAATACCAAGTTTTAAAGATAGTTTAAAAATATATAAAAAAGGGATTGTTAAGTATTTTATCTGTTTTTTAATTACATTACTATTAATATTATCAAACCCCACACTTTTGTTTAGTTTTAAAAGAATTACTGCATCTAAAAGTTTCTTTTCAGTAATTTCATAATTATCCATCTAAAAGGTCCTTTTTAGGAGTAAGATATGACTCAAAGTTTACTTCAGTAGTTTCTATTTTTGACGCTAAAGTGAAACCTTCACTGACAAAGTATTGATTAAGTGTTTCAGCGCTTAAAGATTTATATGTTATAGTTTTATTTTCAATGCTTAGATTTATAGGAAGACTATTTCCGTCAGTTTGCTTCGTATCAATAACTTCCTTAATTATGATCCAAGTATTTTTCGGATTATTTTTATGTTTTATTAAATGCTAGGTATAGTAATATTCCTTTTTAACAATCATCTCAAAAATAAGTTTTTGAGATAATTATTTTAAATTTTAAATTTTTATAACTAGATTAATTATTGAAAGTTTTTTTTTTTGAGAAACTTATTATAAAGTCGTTGCTTTTTTTTTTTTTACTGGATTTAATGTCTTTTCAATTCACACATTTTGTAACTACAGGAAAAGCCGTATTGTAAAGTTCTTGAAATTTATCAATAAACTTATCGTATGCCTTCAATATGCGTGTTCAATATCAAGGAGGTCACCCCAGTTTAAATTTAAGACAAGAGTATTAAATTTTGCAATGGATTTTTCATTTATATTTCGCGTATTTTTTTTAACTTTTTGTGCATAGATATCACATATTTGTGAGATAAGAAATACAGGGAAGTAATCTGAAATGTCGCATTTAAATATTCCTGTTTTTATTTTTGATTTGAATTCATTGATGACAAATTGATCTATGACTGTTTATGTTTTTTGTGATTTTATTTATCAGTTTTCGTGCAAAGTGATTCACAATTATTAGTGGTTGAGCACAATTCTTTTTTTAGCTTGTATAATAAAAAATTACTCATAAATACACACGAACTCCCTCCTTTCTTTCCAGATCTTCTAAATTGATGAACCACCTTTTTTTGAACCAATTTGGTAGCTGAGAATTTGTATTTGTTTCGATATATCATCAGTACACCGTGTCTCATTGAGACTAATGATTTTAAAGTTAAATTTAACCTCGCCTAAAAATTGTTTAAATAATTCAAAATTTTTTTAAAAACTCTTAATATATAAATGCAAAATTAAAAATGAATTTACATCCCGTCCTGGCATTATGTTTTCAGATTTAGGGTCATAATATAATATATTAATATTTTGAAATACTTCGTTATTACTATAAAAATTACTATCCGGGTCAGATTGCTTATCTAGAAGTATCTTATTCTATTTTGTAATGAATTAAATTCTGAGTTAAGTGTAACATTATCTTAATTCTTAAATAGGGTATTTTTTTATAAACTGTTAAATTATTAGTTTTAAAAAAGAAAAGAAAAAAAAAAAAGAAGAAGAAAAAAAATTCCAAATATAAATTCTCGCTTTTCTCTTTCTAAATTCTCTAACTATAAGCTTATCAAATTTTATAGAAGAATATTTGATATTATTTCTATGTATCTTCGTTTCTTCTAAGAGTTATTTCCTTATGACCGTTGTTTCAAATGAGATGTCTTCGTTGATGTATATTCCGGATCCTTTAAGTCTATTAGATAAATGTAGTACTTTAAATTTGTCTTTGTAATGTAGTATTTTAACAACAATTGTTCTAGTTTTCTTTTTTTCTTTTTTTCCAACTCTGTGAGCCCTCTCGATATCAACGTTCTTAATATTTAATTCATTTTCAAATAAAATTAGCAATTTTCTTTGAGTTTTATCCCAGGTTTCTTGATCGTTTTTGGGAAGCCCGTCGATGTGAAGATTATTCCTTCTGAGTCTATCTTCTAGCTGTCGTAATTTCTTGTTTACCTCTTCACCTATACTGCTTTTGTTTATAATTTTCTTTTCTAATTCGCATAACTTTTTTCTTGGATGTCTTGAGTAACTGTTAGGCTTTATTCGATATTTTTATTTGTTTTTTCAAGGATTCTTACTCTTTTGGTAATTTCTTTAAGTTTAGTGTTTACCTTTTCGTTTTCTTTTTTTAATGAGTCGCAAATTTGTTTTAATTTATGTATTTCATCAAGTTGCCCGTTTATTTTATCGTTAATTATTTTTTAGGTTACCACTGATAAGTTTAAAGATATCTTTCTGCTGTTTTGAAAACATTTGCGAACAACATTTGTTGATATTTGTTTTTTATCTGCATTCCCCGTTTCGTTAGATTTCTTTTGAACAACGATATTTGTTTTTAACAATTTTATAGTTTGTTTTTTTTTAATAAAAAATAAAAAAAATAAAAAAAATAATTATTTCCTCTGAATAAAACACGTCTGTTAGCCGCAAAACTGTAGTTCATATGTTGGTCATTGATACCATTAATCTTGTAATATATATGTTGGTCCATGATACCATTAATCTTATATATTGGGCCAACACCATTATATGAGAACATCCCTATACCATGACTTTGGCTCCACCATATTTCACAGACTTAATGGTATATTTTTCTAAAATTTTTATAAGCTGGGTGTCTTACATATTGTCTTGAACCTGTACCTCTATAAAGAACGATATTCGAATCATCGGTCCACTATATGTTGCGCCTCTTTTTGATGGGTCAATTCAGATGTTACTTTGAGAATTGCAAACGCTTAGCGGCATGTTTTTTTGTCAACAAAAGAAAGTTTCGTGGACTGTATGCACATAAATTGTTCTCTATTAAGCCCCTACGAACAGTTGTATCACTTACATGTAATTCAAGATCATCTTCGACTTGTTTGGCCGGTGAAAATGGTTTGCTTTTTACATATCTTACAACTCTTCGGTATTTTTGTGCGGTTGTCTTACGTTTATTACGTTCATTACGTTTATTATTGATGAACATCCGAAAATATTATATACATATGTGAGTAAGATTTACCCTCTCTATGGTGCTTCATAATAATGTTATTTTCTGTTGGTGTACAATGACGTCCTCAGCACACTTTGAAAGGTTTAAAAAAGGTTTTTGCCATTGAGCATACACAAACAAATAAAGAATATATTATAATTGAAGTTATATTTACTTTCCCTGTAAAAATTGCGAAAATTTCTTTAAATTTTATTAACTAACTTTAAAATCAATTCAACCACTGCAATTTTAATGCATTCTGTCAATTACAATCATTTTATCAAAAATAACGGTAGTCTTGGATGTATTGAATTTTAATATGCTTAATTTATTTCATTCTTGCATATAGACACATAAAAAATTAGTCATTCTATATAATACAGAAGAAGACCAATAATGAAAATACAAATAATTTTTTAGTACTTTGAGTGTACACACTTAAAGTACTAAAAAATGAAAATACTGTGAGTATTTTCATGCTCTTAACTGTACGTGTGTTAAAATTCTTAACTTTATTTTATTATTGATCATTAAATATCATTGGAAAGAGGCTGAAATCATCATTACAATAGTGAAAGTCTTATTTCAAAATAGCAATTCTACAAAAAGTTATGCTCATTTAAGTAACAAAATTTATTACGAGGCACATTGGGCCAGAGCTTAGCAAAAAGGTCAAAACGAAAGATTTTTTTAATCATCTGCAATTAACATGCATATGTTAATGGCAATGAATGTTTATTTTATAATGCACTTAATCAATTTTGTAAACCCTTAATGATGCTTCAAAGTCAAAAAGTTGTTAAAGTATGTGTGAAAAACGTAAAAGCATGAAAATATTGGGAATACATCTGTGATATTTAGAAATAATCTATCCTAATGGAATTTGAAAATCACTATACATATTTACCTATAATTTTATAATTACTAAAAAAAAGCAGATATTTTTAACTTTTTAGCAGGTTTTTTACATTGTTAAGACATAATTTTTACGATTTTTCATGTAAAAAAACTTTTGCGGTAATAGATTTACCATACGTTATATTACGTTAAGATGAAATTAATTTAAATGCATTCTTCATTACTTTAACTAACACTTTATAAAAATATTTTTTGCCCCCACTTGCCAGCCACTATCAACTACCCACTCCTTCCTCCTCCACCCCACCGTTCGCTCCATGTTGTCAAATGTTAATTTGACCAAGTTTTGAAAATTTAACTAATAAATTACTTTACAAAAGTTTATATGTAACTTGCTTAAAATTTTATACTCCAGTCATTTCTTTTAGTAATTTAATAAATAATAAACACTCGCTATCAACGCGTTGATCAATTAATTTTAATTGACCTCAGGTCGTTGCAGCGTTGACCATAAACCGTTACAGCGCGCTGTAACGGTTTGTGGTCAAAATAAATAAACTACAAAATCCACTTTTAACAATTAAAATTGAAAAAATTACATGACAGCTTTAACATGATGAAACAGCGAGATTTATAAACGGCGAGATTTATAAACGGCGAGATTTATAAACGGCGAGATTTATAAACGGCGAGATTTATAAACAGCGAGATTTATAAACGGCGAGATTTGTAAACTTTTAGAGCTCAATTGGGAAAACAAGATAAACAGTATAGTAGATATCGAGGCTAAAATCATTTTGAAGGGTTTGAATATATCGATGAGATTAAAAGGGAACAATCTTAGAAGGAAATTGAAGGAGAAAAGCTAGGACATAGTTTGAGGCTAAGTACCAGAACTGGTTATATGGCAATGTTAAGTCTATAGAGAATATTTAACCTTCAGATTCATCTGTTAATCCTGATAATTAAATAATAATATATGTATATAATAATCGCTTAGTGTTATATGTCGTCTATGCAAATGTAATGTGTCAACACCAATATTTGAATGTTATCTTTATTATGTCAATATTTAAATGTTTACAGTTTTCTTTAACATGATGGAAGACGTATGAAGTTATACATCCTCAAATGTATTATATTTTAGATTTTAAAGACTGCTAACCCCCTTTTTTTTACCCCCGAACTCTTTTTTAGCAAGACTGTATAATAATTATTAAAAGTTTTGAATATTAAAAAATTGTATAAGATATCAAGTGCCATGATTAGTATGATATGTATAAAAATGATGTCCCACCTCCGAAAACTCCTACCCAAGAAATTATAACTGAGTGTCTAATCATGAAGATATTATGCTCCTCTAGAAAGAATTAGATAAACTTTTTTAATGCCTTATTAATTTTAGTGATCAGCTTGCTGCGAAACAGAATAAAAGTGGAATTGCTTCTTCCCGAAGAAGTTAAACTTTTACTTGTAGATAACTTGTAACTTGTATGAATTTGTTTAGTTTATATGATTTCACAATTCAAAGCATTTTTATTTTTTTATATGGGATGCTAATTAAATTTAATTTGACCCTTTAATACAATATAGCTCCAGCGCAAATTGGATTTTTTTGTTATTACAGATTCAATACTTTCAGACGTTGCGCAAACTCTTAACTTATATTTATTCTAATGTCAAATGATAATACTTTCCAAAAAATTGCGATGATTGGAGCCTGGAAACAAAAATACCCTGATCAACAAAACATTTCACCTGAAAGTGCTTCTTATTCAAATATATTTAGTAGTACTAATAGTACAAGTGCTAAAAAGTTGAACAAAGCAGTTAATTGTATTGGCAGTTCAGCTAAAAACAAACAGACATCTAACGACCTTAATTTTTTTATATTTATACATTTTGGCATTATGAAAGATTTATTTGAGGAGTTCTCACGCTGTTCTGAGTGTAATAAAAATGAACACAAAGGGTTTTCACTTAAATTATGTATAAAATGTAGTGTTTGTTCAGCATGCAGATTTTCTTATACTTCTCCTCAATATATACCTTTACAAAAAAGTAAAACTGTAAAAAAAGCACATGAAATTAACTATCGCACAGTTATGGCTTTTCGCGAGATAGGCAAAGGTCATGCTGGAATTGAAACATTTACAACAATGATGAATATGCCATTTTCTATTGCATTTACTACTTATAAAAAAATTAATAAGACTCTTTATTGTGCATATGAAAAATCTGCTGAAAAAAGTACCCAAAAAGCTGCTCATGAAGTGCGTCAAATGATTAACATCAAGGCGTATAGCAATGATATTGTTGACTGTCATATTTCTATTGATGGAACATGGCAAAAAAGGGGTTATTCATCCCTGAATAGCGTGGTATCTGCAATTTCAAAGGATAATAAAAAGGTCTTAGACTATTACACTATGTCAAAATTTTGTAAATCTTGTGAGATTTGGTCCAAAAAAAAAGGATCAGCTGGTTATGAACTATGGAAAACAAGACATAAGTGTGCAGTAAATCATTACGAATCATCTGGTGCTATGGAGTCCGCTGGTGCTATTTCAATTTTTTGTTCTTCATTAAGTAAGTTTAACTTAAGGTACAGTCATTACATAGGAGATGGGGACACTAAAGCATACAGCAAAGTAAGGGAACCAAGACCTTATGGAGAAACGTTGATACCAGAAAAACTAGAGTGTCTCGGTCATGTTCAAAAGAGACTTGGAACAAGACTTCGGAATTTACGTGCAATAAAAAAAAAAGAAAAGTTGAATGACAGTAAAACTCTCTCAGGTAAAGGAAGACTAACTGATGCAAGTATTAACTTAATGCAGAATTACTTTGGTATGGCTATTCGTCAGAATGATAAACTCTACCCTATGAAAAAAGCTATACTTGCAGTTTTATGGCATTGCTGCGAAGGTGATGCAGCTACGCATCACCAATTTTGTCCCAGAACCAATACTAGCTGGTGCAAATGGCAAAAAGATAAGATTACAGGACAATGCACTCATAAAAACAAGTTAAACTTACCAGTTGCTATAAAAGACCTATTACACCCAATATTTATGAAACTTAGTTCAATCTTTTGTCAAAATGTTTACACAGCTATACCCATAATCCTAATGAGTCTTTTAATCAAATAATCTGGGAAAAATGCCCCAAAACACATTTTGTTTCAAAAAATGTTTTAGAGTTAGCTGTTTTCTCTGCAGTTATATCTTTTAATGGAGGTTACGTTTCCCATAAAGAAACATTTAAGCAACTTGGATTTCATTGTGGAAAATATTTCCTTCTTGGTGCAATTAAAAAAGACAAAAATCGCGTTATTCATATGGAAAGGAAGGAAAAAGAAGTGACAAAATCAAGAAGGAAAAAATTGAGAGGTATAAAAAAAGAATTTAGCAAGGATGACTCCTATGTGTCTGGAAATTTTTAAAGATATATATTGTTAAAGTTGTTTTATTTTGTTTTCTTGCGTTTTCTCTGTTAACAGATTTTTAAACTTTGAGCAAGAATATCTTTTGAACTACTTGGGGATTATGGCTAAAATTTTCACAGAATGTTCATCAGGTTACTGTGAAGGGATTTGACCAAAAAAAGACTTTTATAGTTAGCTGTTGTCGAGTTATTGACATTAGCAGCACAAATTTTACATAATAATCAAAAATTATTTTTTAAAGTGCAGCCATTTTGATTCTGTAAAAGTTCTGATGGTGATTCTGATCAAATCCCTCAATCAACATGTTGTTAACCTTTTTGCAAAATTTTAGCTTCACACACTGATTATTTCATGAGAAATCCTTGTTTAAAAATGTAGTTAAAATTGTATATTTTTTGCTGACTCAGCATGTTTTCGAGTATACTAATACTTTTTATTATATTTACTCTAAATAATTTTTTAATGCACATAGTTTAAAAAAAAAATTGCATCAAAATTAAATAAATTGACTGTTTTAATTTTTATGGGCTAGTACCACCTTAAATCAGATCATGAAGCGTTAAAATAAAGAAATAAACATATTAAATAAAAAGACATTAGATTTGGAGAACCAGTCTCGAAGGAATAATTTAAGAATAGAAAGAGGAATATATGAAAAACCAAATAAAAATCGGGCTTAGTGCAAAAATGCAGTAAAAAAAATGTTCAAAAAACAACTTAAAATTAACAATGATATTATTATAGAAAGAGCTCATAAAATAGGCCAACCTAAAGAAGATAAGAAACCAAGAACTATTGTCCTAAAGTTATTAAATTTTCAAGAAAAAACAAAAATACTCAACGCTGCAAAAAACTTGCGAGGAACAGGGGGCTCTCCATTAGGGGAGGGGTCCAGGTATTTTAGACAATTTTTGACCAGGGAGTGGGGGGAGGTCAAGAAAAGTTGACGTTACTTTTTTAAATAAACTTATTTACTTCGTTACTAGTCATGCATACTGGCCGAGAAAAAAAGTATCAAAACGAGACTATTTCATGCCAGGATTAGTACACTATTCGATCGTAGTCACCAACTACCAACGGGCAGATATAGAAGCACTAGAAAAAGTTCAAAACCGTGCTATAAAAACCGTTTCTGAGATCGCACCGCCGAGTAGCGAAGAGTCATGTTAGGCCTTACGACATTTGAAGAAAGAAGTATAAGAGGTGATTTAATTCTGATGTTCAAGTTCATGCGTGAGTGAAATAAACTTTCACGTATTATTCAATCTTTCTTCTTCGTTAAAGTATATTATGCATGGTCATAATCAAAGACTTGCACAGCAAAAGTACTCAATTGCATAAAAAAAAAAAATTCTTTTTAAACCGTGTTGTGCTTTAAAAATACCTGACACACACAGAACTAAATGAGCACGCGCGAGGTGTTTACTCGTAATACTATTATATTTTGAAAGTTTGTGTTTGTTGGCTTTATGTAAGTACATCATATTATTTAAATGTTTATACCAGAATCGGCAATCTGCTGCTTGCAAGCAGGTTGCCAACCCTGGTATAAACATTTGATGTTAAAATTTCAAGGTTATAATGCGGCTCTCCACTGACTCTGCAATGTACATAAATTACAATAAAAATATTATGATAAATATTCAACGTTATCTAGGACTAGGTCTGTTGACGGGTACGTTGGTTACTTCCGTGATCCCTAATTACTCTAGTGCTAACGATATCCATGCAAAAATAATATATATATATATATATATATATATATATATATATATATATATTTGTGTTTCAAAACTTACAGATTATATATATATATATATATATATATATATATATATATATATATATATATATATATATATATATATATATATATATATATATATATATGTACAGTACTGTGAATAAGTTTTAGCCCACTTGTATAATTAGACGTATTTACAATTTTTTTCCTGTGTAATTTTTTTAAAGCGTACTTAAGTTTAATAATATATAAGAAAAGTTGAAAGAATATATTATTTTGAATAAATAAAATGATAAAATGAAACAAAAATGATAAGGAAACATGAGGGATTTGTTTGTTTATTTATTAAAATGATGTGTCATAACAACTACATCCAAAACAGGATATTCGAAGAACGCTGTTACAGAAATCATTAAAAAGTTAAGAGAAACTGGCTCCCTTGAAGATAGAAAGAAAAGTGGTAGACCTCCTAAGCTAATAAAAGATCGCAATAAATATTTAAAAACCCTATTTTTAAGAAATACAAAAAAAACATTAACCGAGCTGGAAAAAGACATTAACACAGCAACTGGGAAAAGTATCAGCTCTTCTTTTATTCGACGGCACCTACTTAAATCGCAATTAAGCGGGTGTATTGCAATTCGAAAGCTATTATTACGGTGTAGCAATAAAGAAAAACAACTTAAATATGCAATACAACACAAAGATTAGGCCCAGGAAATGTTAATCGGGTTCTGTACACCGATGAGTCCAAATTCGAAATTTTCGGAACGAAAGGACGCCAATATGTTTGAAGAAGAATTGAAGAAGCCTATCAACCCTAGTGTTTAAACCCTACTATTAAACACAGAGGAGGCTCTTTACAAGTTTGGGGCTGTTTATCTTCATCTGGAGTAGGTGATTTGATCAAAGTATGGGGGCGACTCACCGGGGAACGTTATGTGGATATTCGAAATGCTGAAGAATAGTTTTAAATACTTTAAAGAGAATGTCCCAACCTACCGCAGGATTTTATAACTAACTTGTATAAATCTATTCCCCGGCAAATATTGGCTGGGATTTAGGCAAAAGGAGGACATAGTAAATATTAAGAGTTTTTTATGAAGTTTGACATTAAAAAGTTTGTAATTGTTCCATATTTTGTGAAATACATATGTTTTAGTAAGTTCATAATTTAGAACTACTAACTTAAATATTAGAGAAGAATTTTCCTGGATTTTTTGAAAAAATGTAAGTAGTCTAAAACTTATTCACAGTATTGTATATATATATATATATATATATATATATGTATGTATATATATATATATATATATGTATGTATATATATATATATATATATATATATATATATATATATATATATATATATATAAAATTTCAATAGTAACGATTTCTTTATCATAGTAAGAATTTAGGAAAATGAATAAAAAGGAAAAATATTGTTAATATTTAAGAATATTAATAAGGAAAGCGACGATCGAATTAGAATTCTACACGTAAATATCAGAGGCATTAATTGTAATTTTGAAAAGTTCCTAAATTTACTTGAGGAAACTAAATACTTTTTTAATATTATTTGCTTCACTGAAACTTGGGCTACCTCAAACGACATAAATAAAAATTCTAGCTTTAATCTTTATCATTTTGAAATGATTTCTGTTGAAAGGCAAATAAATAAGCGCGGTGGTGGAGTTCTATTTTACATTCAATAAAATATGAGGCATTAGCAAGTTTCATACGGGAAGGTCTGGGTACTAATAATTGAGCTGTAGGGACAAAATAATTTATTGCGTTTGTTTACATTTATAGCAGTTAAAAGTGAAGCAAAATATAGCTAATATAAATATAAACTAATTTACTATTACTGTTATAAATGCAATTAAATATTAATGTAGTTAACATTTCAACTGCATCAAGAAAGATTTGCGTTGAATGGCTTGTTAACCACGGACTGGGTGTCACAGGCTCTGTTATAGAGTTGCAAGGCAGAATTTTGAAGTTCTTACCATATCCAAAACGAGTTAAGAAACTTTATCTAAAAGCAAAAAAAAAACTACTTATTCAAAATAAGCTTACATGAAGACGAGACACCACACATGTAGACGAGACACCACACATGTAGACGAGACACCACACATGTCTCAAAATTGGACTGGAAGTGAAAACCTCTACCCCCTGTAAACTCTGAACTTTTTAAAGAATACATACTCAATAAAAGAGAGGGTACATTTGGACAACAGCAAAAAGCATGCCAAATGTTAACTAGCAGAAAAAATATATCAGTTAAATACATTCAGATAACAATATAGTATATGTAAGAGCTTTCATAAGAAAATCTTATAGCCATCAGAGGCGTAGAAAGAATTTTTTGGTGTTCGAGATAGGTAACTTCCAGACATGGAGCAAACTCCAAACATTTATATGTTTATACTTATGTCAAATAATGATGGTTTGCAAAAAATTGCGATGATTGGAAGCTGGGAACAAAAAAGCCCCAAAATTTTCGCCCCCCCTGCCCCAACCGTGAGAGCAACAAGTTGATGAAGTATTTTTTGTACTATTCTTAACTAGACTTATATTCATCGATAAATTTTAAGTTTCATAGTATTATCTATTAGCGTTTAGAAATTATTACCATATAAAATTTGCAGCCCCCTCAAGTTGAGGGGGGTTTAAACTTTAGATGGTCATAATTTTTGAACGCTAAAATATTTTAAAATGAAATCTAAAATTTATCGATGAAAATAAGTCTAGTTAAGAATAGTACAAAAAATACTTCATCAACTTGGTGCTCTCACGTTTGGGGCAGGGGGGGGGGGGCGAAAATTTTGGGGCTTTTTTGTACCCAGCCTCCAATCATCGCAATTTTTTGCAAACCGTCATTATTTGACATAAGTATAAGCATATAAATGTTTGGAGTTTGCTCCATGTCTAGAAGTTACCTATCTCGAACACCAAAAAATTCTTTCTACGCCTATGATAGCCATGATGCACACCCTGCTTATTTACTTTTTGTAGGAGGGACACCTCGTAAAGGTTATTGTGAATGTCCCGTTGGTCTTAGTGGGCTTTGTTGTCATGTTTTAGGTATCCTTCTTTACTTAAAGCATTATGAGGATACAAAGACAACAATTTCAGAATTAACGTGCACACAAGTGATACAGAAATGGCATAAAAGATCAAAAAAAAGTTCTATTCCAATGGTCCCACTATCTCATATTAAAGTAAAATCAGCAAGAGACAAAAGCACAATTGAAAACTTAAAAATTACTCCAGCAGATCCAGAAAGTTCATCTTTTAAAAGAGATGTTTTAAAAATGAAGCAAAAAATTAAGGAAGGGCTGAAAAAGGAACCCAATTTTGAAAGACACGTATATGATACTCTTTGTTCAATAGATCTTGGATATGAATCTTCACTAATGGGGCACTTAAGATTTAGATATGATCCTGAAAGTTTTAAATCCCAGTTCAGTAAGTTAAGTTCTATAAATGCAAAAAGTCTTACTTTAAATAAACAAGCAGTAAACCCACAAAAATGTCAAGATAATTGTAGTGAAATACCAACAATATTGCAAATACTAAATCAAAATAAAGTAAACATCGAGGTAATCATAGTTTCGCCTGAACAAGTTATTGTTTTAGAAAAAATTAATAAACAACTTTTAAATGAGGATCCTGTTATTCGCATTGATTTGACAAATCTGATACCATCACAAGGACAATACACAAATCATATTAATGTCAAACAAAATACCCAGGAGTGGATGGACACAAGAAAAGGAAAAATAACGGGGAGTCGATTACCAGCATTGCTAGGAATATATGGACAGGAAAAATTTACAAATTATTGGAAGATAGTTAAGGAAGGATTAAATGAAAATGATATTTATAACACACAAAGCATAAAAAATTTTGAGCGTGGTCATAAATATGAATTTATTGCACTTCAGCACTTTGCAAAGATGTTAAAATGTTCTCCTGAAATGTGTGGATTTTTCTATCACCCAGATGATTTAAATTATGGGGCAAGTCCAGATAGCCTTGTGTCACATCAAATTATTTTGGAAATTGAAACACGAGCAAAAAACAGTGACCGTCCATTGACCCATTTAAAAAA
This sequence comes from Hydra vulgaris, assembly GCF_038396675.1. Lineage (NCBI taxonomy): Eukaryota > Metazoa > Cnidaria > Hydrozoa > Anthoathecata > Hydridae > Hydra > Hydra vulgaris. Next base: position 50,428,425 of record NC_088925.1, read on the forward strand.
CCAACCTCAGTATTACGTGCAGGCTCAGCTTGCACTACTATGTACAAAATCTAAATACTGCATTTTACAATCTTATCATCGTGAAACTTCAAACTCAAATTTCTTTACTATTCAACTAAATAATTTACTGATGTCAATTATCAAGGAATTATCAGATAGCATTTTGCATTCAAATCCAATAAAAAATTGGCAACATCATGAACATTCTTTGCTCACTATTCTTGGAAATAATGTTGTGGGGAAAATTCCTGATTTTAAAGTACTAAAACCACTTAGATCGTATATTAAAGAACTTGTAAAAACATCAACTTTCCTATTAAAATTGATATAAATGTTTAAAATTATGATAAAACAATAAAATATGTTTTTATATGGTTATATATATTCACAAAATATTATTAATTACAAGATTCTGCCTTTGGCCCGATGGGGCGCATTGTAAGGTTTACAACATGACATAACATTTTCCATGTTGAAGAAAGTAAGTCCATTCTTTGTACCGGCCACACCGCTTTAAGAATTGACCAATCACGTACGCATCCTATAAATATCTCTACATGAATACAGGTAGAATATATTAAAATTATATTAAAATATTAAAATTACCAGCTACATCAGCTTGTGGGAACTGATGGCTTGATTTTTGAGATGGTCGATTCAGATATATTCCTTTTGAAGCGCATAAATCTTGAATTGAAAACCCTCTATCTGCCATAACTTCGTGTTTTTTTCAACTAGTTCTAAAATATGAGATTGTTCTGTTAATTCATTATCTGTGATCGAACCATGGTATATGTTTTCAAAAAGCAATCCTGACCCATGTGAAGAGATTCCAATTAAAGCTTTCCCTGTTGTACAGTTTTTATAACTTGAAAACATTGTTAAGGTCATAATTGGTTGGTTGTTGAAACTTAAATTCTGTAACATCCACAACAATATCGGTTTCACCATGGCCAGTTTTTTTAAAAACAGAAGGCATCATCAGGAAAATATAAGTGCTTTCGACTTTTAAATTTATCTCTGAAAATATTGTGTCTAGAAATACAACCCATCCAGTAAAAACACGATACATGGTGCTTTTAGAAACGCCAGCCATAAATCCAATAACACCAAGATGAAGTGCATGTCTGTACAATGTTAAAACTGAAAACAATTCGGTTTTTTTTTCAAGGAATCTGGTTCCTGTACCTTTGCAATCCGGATATTCAATTAAGTGGCAGTATGGTGCTACACAATTATAAAGGAGTTGAAATTGCAGGACAGTTAAACCACATATACATTTAAACTGCTTTGGTTTGTCTTTAAGTTTGGAATATTTAAAGTTGTGTTTAAGTTTGGAATATTTCTTTTTTTGAAATTTGATTTCTTACAGATAAAATTAAATATTTTTTATGTAACATATCGTTCTTTACTTTGTTTATTTTTTTTTCTTTTTTAAGCTGTTTTATATAATTGTTTGTATTGTTTATTTTTTCTAGAAGAACTTTGTTAGCATCTGCTTCTTTTTTTAATTTCGAAAATAACTGTTGTTTTGTTGGTTTAAGTAATGATAAAGGAGATTTTGTAACATAAGAAGGTTGGTTTGTTGGTTTTTTACGAATAGGACAAGGTTTAGAAAAGGATATCATCATACTAAGCTTACGTTTTAACCCTTTCAAATGTTTTTTATCAGCTTCAGTCGTTTTTCTTGATTTAATTATTTTGGCCAGAGCATTTGCGTATTTTCGTTCCATAATAGCAATTTGGCTTGGTGGTGAAGCTATGTCTGGAATATCAGTACATAACTCTCTTATTCCAGATGAAAAATGTTCACAACAAATATGCCCATTTCTGAAATTCATTCCCTTTGTATTTAAAACTCGAATAGAAATATCTTTGGGAAGCCTGTAAAACTTTATACGTTCTCCGTTAGTAGTTTTGGTTCTAAGCTCTGATTTATCGAAGTCATCTTCATGAAGGTTATAAACATTTAAAACTTCTTTAAACAAAGATTCAAGCATGTTAACTTTATTAAAAACCTAGCTCTTTAATTTTTTGAAGATCAATTCTTTTCATGTTTTATATATCATCTATAACATAACACACAAAAGTTATGTATAAAATTTAAGCGACATCTTTAATAGTATGTGTAATAATTTTATAAGCATTAAAACATCATATACGGTATCATACTATTTATTTCTCTTTTAAGTAATATTTCGGCTCATATAGTGAGAGCCATTATCAAACTAATAAAACCGTTAAAAAAAAAAAAAACCGTTTAAAAAATTATAATAAACGTAACCAAATGATGTCATTGCAACGTCAGATATTCAACATTTTTTAATTTTACAAAGAATGGTTTCCAATGGTGAGTCATCACCAAATTGCCATTGTCACGATTTAAAACGTTTTCTTTAGGTTTTGAACATTGTACACGTTGTATTTCAATGGCCTCACGAATTTTTTGTGTGTAGTTGTTTGAAATAACAGAACGCGTTTTAGTTATTTTTAAAAAAAAAAAATTCAACCAACATAAAATTATATCCATTTAATAAAGGTAATGGATTTGCCATTTTAAATTCAGAATCAGCAATACAAAAAATAAAGGAACAACTTGGCAATTGCGCAATATCTAAAGTTGATCCAACTCAGAAGTTCCTAAATCGTATTCAACGTACCCTTAGTAAATTAAAAAAAAGATAAAAAAACTAGATAAAAAAACGTATGGTAAAATATATCCTTCAGATGCAATTCCACCCCGTTTGTACGGTTGTATTAAAGCACATAAAAGTGAAAAAGGTTATCCAATGCGAATAATAGTTTCGACAATTGGCACACCACCTCATAAACTTTCGAAACATCTTGTTGAGATAATACAACCAACTTTAAATAAAAATGAATGCCGTGTTAAAAATTCATTGTCGTTTGTATCAACAGCAAAAGAATGGTTTATTAATGACGAAGTTCAAGTGTCATTTGATGTTATTAATTTATACCCATCAGTGCCACTTGATAAAGCAACTATTACAATTATTGATATGCTAAACAAAGATAGAGATGATCTTATACAACGAACTAAATTATCTTTAGTAGACATTCATAAACTAATTGATCTCTGTATTAGTAAGTGTTATTTTTTATGGGAAGACAAAATATATATTTTAAAAAACTCTGGTCCAATAGGTCTTTCCATAATGGTTGTCTTGTCAGAAGCATATTTACAACATATTGAATCTAATGCTATTCAACAGGCTTTAAATGTCAATATTGCACCAAAGTCTTATAAACGTTACGTTGATGATAGCCATGCTCGATTTACTAATATTGATGACGCAAATTCTTTTTTTACACTTTTAAATTCACAAGATAAATCAATCCAATATACATGCGAATACGAAAATGCTCAACACCAACTAAATTTTTTAGATATTTGTATTTCAACCAATCACTCTCTTCACAAATATGAGTTTTCCATACATCGTAAAGATACAATTACAAACGTACTAATAAAACCAAAATCATGTATTTCACAGAATATCGCAGTTAGTATTTTTAAAGGTTTTTTAGCTCGAGCATACAAAATTTGTTCAGAACATAACATTCAAGATGAAATTAATTTTCTTATTAAGATTTTTACTGAAAATGGACATTCATATAAACAGTATTCAGATATTGCTAAAAATTATAAATACTCCACAAATAAATCTAGTTCTCAAAAAATTGATACCAAAAATCTTGTTATTTTACCACGGGTCCCAAAATTAAGCCTTGTTCTAAGAAGAGAGTTTCGTAAAGTCGGTGTTAAAACAGTCTTCCGTTTTGGTAATCCCTTGATAAATATACTCTGCCGAAACAAGTCTAAACTGCCTCCGAACAGTCATCCAGGAGTGTACCAACTTAGTTGCACATGTGGTGCATGTTATATTGGTGAAACAAGAAAAAAGATTTCCACACGAATTCAAGAACATAAAAATAATGTTACACAAGCCAACTGGGATACATCTGGAATAGTAGAACATTCACAACATTGCAATGGTAAAACAAACTGGGATATATATATATATATATATATATATATATATATATATATATATATATATATATATATATATATATATATATATATATATATATATATATATATATATATGCATGTATACATGCATGTATATATGTGCTGGTTTAAATTATACCTGATTAAATATTAATAAAAGTATCATTACAATGCACAATTAATTCAAATTTTTCTCACTTCTTTTTGACAGAGTGTGAGGAAAGGGCATTAGAAAATTGAAAACAATCTGAAGAAACAAGCGATCTTGTTTCCGAATATGAAGGTGACTCGTGTCGCATTAAAATAACATCTAAACGATTATCACCTTCATTGTTTGTTTCCCAAGTTTATGGCAATATGCTAAGTGATTATGATTCTGATTTCAACATGCCTCCATCGTTTAAGCCAGCTGTCATTTCAGTATGCTTATAAAGTTACTTTTAAAAAAAATAACTCTTAACAAGTCAATGAAAGAAGTTGAAAGTATTTATTTTAAATGTGGAAATGTAAAAATATATATTTAAATATGGACTTTTCAAAATTACATTTCAACGAGTACGTTTTCTTACATTTTTTGAATTAGATTAGGTTTTTCTATACTTTTGTAATAAAAAGTTATTTTAGACATCATTGCCTAGGAGCCAATCGTTATTGTCAATACCACGCCGTTCCGTGAGTTATACATGTAAAACATGACAAGTAAAGTAGCACCATAGGTTATGGTTTATTTTTATGTTTATATTATATCTAATTGTTTTTCGATGATTGCATTCCCATAAGTTTTTTAAAAAAGGCAGAAAAGTGCCATTTTGATGAGTTTTTGGTAAAACTTACAAATTTAAAAATGCCTTGAGTCCCTACTAGGTAAACGTTATAAGAAAAAAAAGTTATTCACGTTTCTTCTTATATCTTAATACATAAAAAAATATTGCCCGCGCTCCTATATTCAAAATTTTAAAAGTATAACCCACCGCACGTAATTAATCATTGAAGAAGTCAAATGATTTAAAAACGTTTAAAAAAATAGATTTCCCAGAGACAAAGAAAAGAAAACACGTTTGAACACGATTACCTTACGCGAGTTTTAAAGCGTCTAGCAACACTTTAGTATATGATCTAGTTGGCATTGAAACTTTTTGCACTAAAGAGTGTACACAAAAAAAAATGTAAAAGAATAAGTACGTTTTTTTTTAGTGGTTGAAATAAAACCTTTTTAATTGTTTTGTATTTTGTTTACAACGAGTTGTGGTTTTAAAAAAATGTGTTAGTTTTTTGATTTAAATTAAGATTAGTTTTTAAAATGGCAAAAGAAGAAGGCATAAGAGAAAAAATTATACACAAGTATTTAGAAAATTCCAATAGTAGCTGCAATTCGATAGCAAAAGCGTTGCAAATTCATCCATACACCGTTAGTCGTGTAATTCAAAGTTTTTCTCAAACAAGATAGATCAAATGCAAATCTGGTGATGGAAGAAACGAGGGCTTTAAAGATATAAAACTAGTTAAAAAACAATCTTATAACTGTTAAACTGGTTAACAGTTTTAAGATTACCAAAGCCATTCGCTAAGGGAACGCGCAAAAATTTATGAATTTTCTCATAGTTATGTTATAAAATAAACAAATGGTTTTCATTTTTTCAAAGCACAAAAAGTGTCTTACCGATCTAAAAATCAACAAGAAAAATGCAATTACCCGCTGCAGAAAACTTCAAAGAAAAAATGACAACTGTATTTCTAAATATTTTTATGTTATTGAAGACGATGAAACTTATACCAAGAACAATCATCAGTAAATTTCTGGTGCTGTCTATTATATTGCCAAATATAGAAGAAAAGCAGAGAAGAAATTTAAATAAACAAAACAAGACAAGTTCGCTAAAAAAAGCCTTGATTTAGCAATTTATTTGTAGTTGTAGCAAAAAATCAGCACTTTATATTCTCAGTCCACACTTTCTGGTCGAATATATGTTAAAGAGTTACGAAAACACCTTTTACTTTTTATTAAATCACACAATAACAGACCTGTGTTCTGGGCTGATTTAGCTTCAAGTCATTATTTAAACTAATTATGGTATTTAAAAAAATGGTATTTAAAAATAATAATAAAAATAATAAAAATAATAAATGGTATTTAAAAAAATAATGTAAAATTAATGCCCAGAATTTTGGGGTAATTGAAAATTACTGGGCTGTTATTTAAAGAGAAAGGAAAAAAAACAAAAAATCTTTGCAGAAACATTAAAGATATTAAAATATTGTTTAAAAAAGCATCAAATAGTTTTGATTCGTATTCTGTCTGCAAGCTTATTGGTACCACCAAAGTAAAAGCTTGATATTTTATTAAATGCTCATAGGAATAATTTGAATTTTTTTTATTTTATCTTCTTATATAAGTTTATAAAAGTTATCACTTGGTTCGAAATAAAAATTGAAGAGGACTTTTTTTTAGTTGTTTTTCTGCGTTCACATTTGTTTCGTGTACTCTCAGATAGATTTTTAGTATATTTTAAAATTGCAAGGAACTTTCTACTACTTTTTTTTGCTAGTTTGAAATATTTTTACTAGGAACTATTATTCTTTGTGACAAGGTGTATCTCACAAAAATATTATTGCATGTTTTTGTTGCTGTTTTTGGAAAACCAACTATATGAATTCTCTTTTAAATGCTATGATAACTTGTAATAAAATATAGATAAATTTATATGATAATTTTTTGTGTATTATTTTGGCGTACATACATTGAATGGAAATAGAAATATCAAAAATCAAATGTAATTACATCGATTGAGTAGTTTTAATGTCGCTTACCTGCTCTACCCCCTCCCCCTACCGATAATATGCATTCCTGTATATTTTAAATAAACACCATTTCTATTACCTGCAGTGTTCAATAATATATATTCACTACCATAAGTTGTTTTCAAATATCTAAATGTTGATAAATTACATTTATTAATTTATATGTATTCATATCAATATCACTAGTTGCATTATTCTGCCCATCTCTTTTATTAAACAAACTATTAGCTTGAGATGCTGTTGAGCCATTTGAAACTACTCGACTTGTAGTTAAATTAATTGTTGTACGTCCGAATTTATAAATTATTCATAATATTCTGAAAATCATATCCTTCATCTAGTTTTTTTAAAACATATAAACATAGGTGTCCATAGAATGAGGTATTCTCAAATTGAACTCTATCATTATTATAATAAACAGGACTTTTTAAATAATTATCAACTCCAACTGGTGGTGGTAGTCCGTAAGAGTCAAAACTTAGTTTTTTATCTCCGTCTTTGTACCAGCAAATCCAGTGAAATCCCCGCGTACTTGAATCTCCTGTATTTAATATTTCACATTCTTTTCTTTGTGTGTTTTTAGGTAATTCATCTCTTACAAATACACCTTTAAAATGTTTTATTTTTAGTTTTTTTGCTGCTTAGATTAATTTAAAATTTATTAGTGGTTCATTTGGTAAAATTATTCCTTCAACAATGACAAGTTTATGATAATTTTTATTTTCCATTTTTACTTATTAATTGTTTTTTAAAAGAAAAAAACAAATTGACCTCTTTGACCTATAAATTATTTTCGTTTAGTTTGTAGTGTCCATATGCTAATGTGTGTATACCAACTTCTAAAATAACTCTTTTATAATCTTCCGCGCTTAATGCTACTTTATTTACCTCTTCTGTGTAAATTTCATGTAAATGGGATCTTATGACATTCATTTTCCTAACATGACGCTTTTTTATTTAATAAACAACCTTTGTAATCTTCATGTGTTATATACTTTTTAACAACATTTTTCTTTACTCCTTTACATTTTTTCTTCTCTTCCCCGTGTACTTTGTAAGAATATAACTTTGATCTGAGTCCTACAAATTCTTCAATTTGTGCTCCTTTTGATTCATCTTTAAACATTCCTAATACTTTATTATTAGCTCCAACTTTAAAACCTACTTTATTAATTGCAGGATAATCTTTATCAAAATCGCTTGTATAAAATTTGCTTTCAATATCTTTAGCAATATCTGCATAAATGTCTTCTGTTTTAATTTCGTAAGCTAAAGAATCTGTATCTGTGAATAATAGTTTTGCTCGATCAGAATATTTTTTCTTTATGTAATCATAATGAAATTCGTACATTAGTGTTTTGCTCAAATCTAATATGCACACCCCTAAGTAAGTTGGTTTAGCATATGTTAATTTTGTTCTTTTCATATGTATTGCTATTAAGTTTTCATCAAATATTGTTCAACTTTCAAAGTTAGGTTTTGATGCTAATTTATTAGCTTCATTTCTGTCTGTTACTAATCTAATATCAACTCTATTTTCAATATTTTCCTTTGTTTTTCTAAATACTGAATAGTTCATGAGTTTAAAAAATTCTAAAATACATTAAACTAAATACAAAACAAGTTTTGTATTAAGTTTAATGTATTTACTTAACCATGCTGATTCTTCAAATATTATTCCTCTCAGAATTTTTGTAATCTTTAATCCTAATCTTTCATACAATTTAGGATTTTCATGATGTACCAAATAATTTTTCTTATTATTTAAGTTAAGTACACATTTTTCAACACGATTAATTGTTAATCTTTCAGGTCCGAGCGGATAATCATTATGTTCATCATGTAGATGTTCAGGATAATCTAAATCGACTTCTAGTATACATGGAATTGATTTCCATTTTTTAAACTTCCATCCATTTAAAACTACATGTTGGAAGTGGTTTACTCATTGCCCATCTGTATAAATTATTAGCATCTAGATAAATGTTGATGGTTTGTTTTGATCATACGCATCACCCATGTACTTATTATTAGATGTTCCTAATCTATTATATATCATAAAAATATCTCCTCGTATTCCTTTTTTTATCATCAGTATCATATCGTAATCACTAAGCAATTCTAATTTTATTTTTGTTTTCTTTAATGCTGCATTCCAAGCTAATCCTGGTGATGTGTAATACCAAGCTGGATCTAAATCATAAATATTAATACAAAGATCTCTAAAATTTTCAAATACATCAGCAAGTAACAACACATCTGAAACATTGTACAAATCATGATAATCTCTAAATGTTTTACAATTAAAATCTTTCCATACAATTTGTGCATGTGAGTAATCATCATCACTTAAATCTTCAGCGTTTAATCTCGAAAAGAATGATTCTTTTGGTGGTAATTGTGTTTCAGAAAATTTATTAATAGAATCAACCCAATCATATGGGTATACACATTTTCTTAGTAACAAATCTAATTTTTTACCTGAATAAAATTTTCCAATATTTTTACATTTATCTTTTGCTAAATTCTTTGATAAAGCATCTAAACTATCAGGCATAAATCTATAACTATCTAAGAAACGAAGTTCACGCTTAATTTCAACTTTCTTTCCATCTTTAATAAACTCATCACTTTAATTTCTCTAGAAAAGCTAATATACTTTAGTTCATTGTTTGGTATACAACTCAACTTTCCCCCTGATAATTTCTTTATAAATAAGTGAGAATCATAACCAGATAAATTGTGAAACAGTACTGGAAAGAATTTCGGAATTTTACAATTTAAATTACAGTTTTGATGGACAGCACCTCTATATTTTCCAGTAATATGACAGTGGTCACGTACTTTATCTTTATTTAGTTTTTTTCCACAAATGTGACATGATATTGCTGAATTAAAATCATGCTTGTTTTCAGGAGTAAATATTATCTTTTTTAGAAATTTAATCATGTGATAAATTTTCTTAATATCTTCTTGTAAACTATCAACAAATTTTTTTGCAACATTATCCGTTTCACTACTTGCAGTAAATGTGACTAATTTACCTTGACAAAAACTTTCATCAAAACATTTAATATAATAACAGAATGAACTTGGAATATGTTTTTGATATTGTTTAGTATATGAATCATTCGGATTTGGTTCACAAGTGTCAATTGGTTTGATAAAACTTTCAAAGTCTGCATATACTACAAACGGAACTCTCATTGATTTATTGTGATTAGTAAATTGCATTGTTGATTTTGGTGATGGAAGTTCGATACGTACTGAATCATGTGTTTCACAATAAGGTATATGTTTAGATGAAGATTCTTCAGAATTACGATACGTACTGAATCATGTGTTTCACAATAAGGTATATGTTTAGATGAAGATTCTTCAGAATTAAACCCTAATAAACAATTTCTGCAATAGCGTTTTTTGCAATGTTTATTAGATGTTTGCGAAGAAAGTAATCTGCTTAAACTTTTTATTAAACAATAATGATTAGTAACACCATTTGAGATTAATAGTAAGTCTATTAAATGTTTGCGATCATTATTCTTTGATACACGCAAAATATGAGCTTATGAGTTTTCATGACCATATACATTGATATCTTGATTATTTTTCTCAAATTGTGTAATTTGATTTAATGATACTGGAAATTCTATTTTATCCCAGTTTATTTTTTCAGCTTGATTTTTAAGCTCTTAACCTACTATTTCAGATTTTTTATCTTTTGAATTTAATGCTCTTGCAATATACTACTTAAAACATTGATTATCTTCATTTTTCATATTAATTATTGCCTTTTTAGTTGCTAAATTTTTATTAAGTGGAATGTATGATTTTGCTTTAATAGGATTATACTCAATAATATTTATATCCATATTTTCAACAGAAACAAACCTTCAACCTGAACCTAACTGTTGAAAAGATGATAATGATTCTAAAATTTTCTGCTTTGATATTTCATAAAACTCATCTAAATCTGTCGGTTCTAATACAACTTGATTATTCGTTCTAAATGGAGCAGATGTGATTATAGTTTCTCCTGTTTTAATATCAGTACGCTCCATTTCACAATAGAGAACTATATAAACTTTTAATTTTTTTATTTTCTTTTAGTACTTTAAAAACCTTTTTTTAGCATCATTTATAAAAGATAAAGCATCGTAACTTCTATTCCTTTAGAAATTGTTTTGTTACATTCTTAACAGATGATTTCTTAAATTTAAATTCTATTTGTTTTCTTATTCTATTGTACAACTCTACAACTTTAATTTTATCAGGAACATAAGACATAATCCAATCTGCAGTAGAATTAAATATGTTGTTCATTTCTTTTCAAATTTGTTTAATAGGTTTAAAAGGTGTAGGAGTTAAAACTGAAGATGTTACGTCTGGAATTGGTTCATCTAGTATATTTCTCTGTTCGACTGATGGAGTATATAATATTTACATTTTTTTGTAAATATTATATATATTTTTTAATTTTTTAGAATTTATTATTTCTATTTTAAAGCCATTATCTACTTTTCCATCTCGCAATTCTAAATATCTACATCCACGCTTAGTTTCACGCATTGCACTATATAATGATTTATATATTGTAATTTCTCCTGTTTCCATGTTTGTTAATTTAAATATGACTGGTTTTTTCCTAATTGTTTTTAATCTTTCATATTTCGGATCTAATACTTTTTAGCTTGGTTTTTTTTACTGGATGGATTTTAGGTCTACCAACTGGTTTTTTATCAGTTGCTTCTATTGCTTTTGACATGATTGATTCTTTATCTATCAACCTATTATCTTCAGCAATCATCAACAAAGTACTGAAATTGTTAGATGCTTTTGTGATACTATTTTCTTTTAATATATTTTGTAAATATTTCTTTGTATAATTTATTTTTATTATATAAAGAAAATTATTTAACTCAATTCAAAAAAAAATTAATAAACAACGTTCATTTTATTTCCGTCTGATTGAAAGTGTAAAAATTTATCAGATATTACAACAGCAAACGCTTCAGTATCTGCTGGAATAGCTGCATTAAATGTTGCTTTAATTTGTACATCTACTTCTGATGATTTTAATCTTTCTGATTGATTACTAACATCAAAAACCATAAGAGGGTATAAATCTTTATAGTCTGAAGGAGTTATGTTACTTTGTGATATCAAATCGTTCATTCCATAAATTTTTCACTAAATACAGATGCATCTCTATATGCTTTTGAAAATTGATGATTTGGAAATGATAAATTATAGTCAACAGCTGGGTATCTTTCTTGATTAAGCATAATGTACATATTTTTCAAGTCACAATGATCAAAAATCGAAGAATTAACTTCTTGATTTCCATCCTTATTTGTTTGGAATCCAACAATAATGTATCTTGGTTTTTCAGGAGATGTCTTTACGATAAGCCTCTAAGAAAACGTTGTAGATTGTGGAACAGTTATAGTATCACACTGGCTTGCGCGAAAAGTTACTAGAAGTGTCACTTTTGATTCAATACTTTTATAAAGATTAACTCTCTCTACATTTGATGACATGCGGTATAAACAATAATATTTTATCAAGGTTAACTTTTCCTGAAGCTTCAGCAGCATTTACCAAAATTGCATTGGTATCACCTTTTCTAACTTTTCTAAGAGTTAGTGTATGTTTAAATTCGTAAATAACTTTGTTGTAATCATCACAGAATCCAAAAATGTGCTTTAAAGGTATACAAAATGAAAATATTTCCTTTGTAGTGGGTTTCTGAAATATGTATGATTGTCTTAATGCAAACCCTTGGTTATCAGCAATTACTGCTGTTGTTGTACCATCTTTATACCACAATTGATTTAACCCTTGTGCTAATTGAAAGTCATTTGGGTATTTGAGCATTCCTAACATTGTTGTTGCTTGACCCGGATAATAAACAGACTCTACTTCTTGGTTTGATAATTGATATGATATTTGATTAAATAAGGGCATAATACCATTATTTGTTAGTGTCACTACATCTGCATTAACATAAGATGTCCCATCAAGTTTAAGAAGTCTTCCTTCAAACAAGAGATAAGCCTCTGATGGAAGTGTGAACAAATCTTGTTGCTCAATCTTGATTCTTATATCTCCAGCGCTATTTAAATTTGTGCGAGCTACTGGTTCATATTCATGGAATTCAAATCTTTCAATTCCATCATCCACAGTTGGAATTTCTGTAAAATTTAATACATCAGAAGATGCCATTTTTTATATACATAAAATATTTTTTTTAATAGAAATGATTATGCAAGTCTGAGACCACAGCAAGTGAGACCACGACCTTTTTTACTAGATCTTCTATTCTTATAGGTGTTGATTTTATTGCAGACCCCATCATCATTTTATTTATATTTGTTGTTATATTATCTGCATTATTTTTTTATATTCATCATTAATCAGATCTTGAGACCCATTATTTTTTAAATTTGAAATTATTTTTTCAATTTTTTTATTAGCAGCAGGTTGCGAAACTATTTTTGAAGATGCTTTATCAATTATTTGTTTTCGTTTTTTTAACTGCAGCATTTCTAGCAGCTTCTATTGCTGATGTTGAAAGTTCTTTTCCTGCTGGTTTAGCAGAAGTTATTGCAGTTTTTCCCAAATCGCTACCAGCCAACTGCTTCAACATAGCTGATGATACTCTTGCTAAATTTGACGCTTTTATTCGTTTAAACAAATCTCTTATACTTTCAAATATACCACTTCCTCCAACAGCATGTTTTTTTATATATCTCTTATTATGAACAATTAGCATTTTTTATGTACTATATATATTTTTTATATGCACTGAAATGTAATTATAAATAATTTTGTATTTCTTTATAGTGTGAACTATTTATTTCGTCTTGTCGTAATAATTCATCACAAATTGCAACAGCTTCATTTCTTGCTCTAGTGTTACCTGCTTTCAATGCAGCTATACGTAATTTAGGCATTTCATATAGTGCATCAGGATCACTAGGAAGAATCATAGTTTGTATTTTTGTTCCTATTCCTGTTCCTTTTAATTTACGCTTCCTATTTTCTTTTATATCTCTCCAAATGGGGGCTATAATTTCTCTGTATTTTCCACTCCTAGATGACTTTGGTTTGTATGGGTTTTCAGAAGTAATTACATCTGTTTGTATTAATATATCTCGATATTTTTTAAGGTCATCTTTACTATATATTTCCTTATTAGGGTAAAACTTTGTTATCAACTCCCAAAGTCCAGGAGTACCATAATATGTTTCATCATCAATAATTATATCATCATCATTATCATTAATATGTATTGGTTTTTTTCCAATATATAATATACCATCTTTAGAATGTATTTCGAATGTAGTATCTGTAGATTTTTTACTATTAATGTACATTCTTAGACAATCTGTTGCAATTTTTCCTTGCCTCATACCTTTATTTTCTTCATGAGAGGGTAATAGTTCTTTTGTTTCAGTTATCATTATCTCTTTATTTGCTTCATGATAAGAATTTAAAAAAGTGAGGGGAAATTTATTAGCTTTATCTTGCAATTTAGATATGTCCTCCTTTATTCCAGACTGATTATCAATTAAAGGTTTGTACAATTTTGTCAAGTCCATCTTCTTTTACAATTTGATCTCTTTTTTCAGGATCTGTAATTTTTAAAAATGACATTTTTGTTTTTATATAAAAAAGATTAAAAAAACACAACATAAACTTTTATGTTATGTTTTGTGTTTTGTGCTTTTACGTCACGTTTTACGTTTTGGAAAATTTTTAAAAATAATCAATATCAAATGTTCCACATATGTTCTTAATTTCAAAGTCTTTATAAATGACATCATTTGTTTCTAATAATCTTAGTATAAGTGCAGTTGATAAAATACTTTTATAAATTTTTTTCTTTGAAATCACACTCTAATTGAAGCACATATTTATCTATAATTCTTAATTTATCCTGTTTCTTAACATTATTCCATTGTATAATCGATTCTTTAATCTCCCTTTCTACACGATGAAAATCACTATTTTCATTCCAGATAAGTTTATTAAGTTTATTTTTCTCATCTTCACTATAAGTCGTCGGTATCTGAAAATTTCCATAATCAGTGATAAATATAGAGTGACCTCCTAAATTAGTAATAATACCTCTTTTTCCGAATCCAAGAAGTTCCTAATATTTTTTTTTTATTCAAATCTGTTTCGCGTGTACTATAATCTAAGAAGAACAGATATAAATGTTGCATATCTTATTACTTGTCAATAAAAATGTTAAGTGACTATTTTTTTATTAAACTTACTTTGAATTACTTTAGCCTCTTCTTTTCCTCGGTCAATTAATGATAACTTGGTTTGTTCATCAATTTCATTTTTAAACTTTGCTCTAACTTGTTCCATCATTGTCTGAAATTTTTCGAGTTCACCAAGTATTAACTCAAATTCCTTGTCATCTATATGTCCATCTACTAAAGCTTTAGAAATATAATTGCTTATTATATTTGGTTTTGAATCAGCAAGCACTTTATTTTATTAATTTGTTTTTTATTAAAAGCACTTTAAATTATTACAAGTTATCACAACATTTTTTTATTAATTTGTCCTCCTATTATTGATAACACATCTTTTCCTAATGCTGCAGCTTCACATGCAATAACTACTGCTGCTGCAATTATTGTTGATAAAAAGCCAGTTCCAATAGTTCTAAGTGCCATAGTGCTTGCTAGTAATGCATTATCAATTGCAGAAATTATTTTTACAGCTCTATGATACTTTTTACTTAGCGTTATTCTCTTTTCTCTCTCTCGCTCTATTTCTTTTTGAATCTCGCTAATTTTTCGTAACGATATGATTGATCTTGGTTTTTAATTTTAGATTTTTCTTCAGATGCATTTGGAAGAGTTGAATAAATGTTATTGTATATTTTATTATTGTATTCCATTTTAAAATAAATAAAATAAAATAATCAACACAATAGATTAACAGAACAAAAACAATCTCATTTTTTATTAACACATCAGAATAAGAATTATTTACAATTGTTACTATAATATCATTAACAGACTCTATTATACAATCTTGTAAACTTAACATTTTTAATCTAAGTTCATGTTTTAATGAAACTAATGCAACACGCTTGTATCGCTTCCATACTTGATAGTGATAGTGGTGAGCACTTTCTCCTGCCTGCTCGCCATATACACCAAGCCCAAACTGACTATGCTGAAGAAAAGGAATAAGATGACATTCTAAAATATGAACTTTCCAGCTAATATTTAATTGGTAGTTAAACTTTTTTAGAAGATGAAGCTGCAGATTTTCGAAAGCTTTTTTAAAATCTAAAACTGATTCAGCAATAGATTCTCCAATAAACATGCTAAACCTTTTGTTTTAATAGTTGAAAACTTTCTAAGACAGCTAACTACAGGTTGGAAAAATATCATATTTGGTAATATAGAGGCTGCACTTAGAAGGTTAACTTCTAAATTATCTAATTTATCTAAAAGTCTCTGTGAATTATTACCATCCAAACCAGTTCCGTGGTAACCTCTAAAGATTATATAATTCGACATAAGCCACGAATCAAAATCAGGCCACAATGTAATTAATATTTTTACAAACATAGAAGTAATAACAATAAGAATGTGTAACTCTGGTGGAGGAATTAGATTCTACTAAAGTTTCTAGAGGTACATCAAGATACACAACTCTAGGAGAAATAGAGTTTTTAAGTTCCATCATGTGATTCTTTTTGCATCCATCTTCAACGAAATTGTTGAAGTTGATATCAATTGAACCTATGGTTCTTTTTTTTCCACTCTCAAGAGTAATTTCCCCTTCACACCAGAGACATGCATACTTGCCGCTGTGACTGCCTAAACCAAATAAAGAGTTACCACATTTTAGATCAAATGCTATTGAATATTTTACATCACTTAGAGCTAAGGGTTTCAATAGTTTGCTAAGATTACCATTATGCTCTGAAATATCTTCAACTAAATCCAAAACCAATGATCTTTTTACACCGCAATCATCAAGACTTTCTGAAGTTGTATGTTTACATAGTGGGTCAAAAACATTTATAACACATTTAAGAAAACCCTGTCCACCATCAATGGAAATCCTAGCAATATTGATATAAGGATTCAAACTTCTTTCATTAGTCATAAGAAAAATTAAATCAGAAGTATCTTTTACAAATACCAAACTCCGACTTATCTCTTCATCCCCTGAAATGAATGATTCAGTTTAGACAACATAAAAATCTGAAAATATGTTATGCAGCTCCTCTATCTGAGTTGATGTATTAGGTTCTAACATTTTCTTCTCTAAATTTTGTCGCATATGTTTACAAAGTAGCTTAGTCTTTCTTTTACTCAGGTTTAAGGTATTAGAGATTTCCATTATAGCTTCTAGAGATAACTTTTTAACAGATGCTCTGCTGCATTTATTATCAGGTGTGCCAACAACAACAACAAGATTTTTTCCAAAGGTTTTTAAAGGAAACTTGTCTCGAGATTTAATATTGTCTCTTTTCATTTTTATTTTGAGAATCCCAGAAGCAGCTTGCTCACTGGATACATTTCCAAGACCTTTAGCCAACATAATTAGGTTTTTTACAGCTTCACTTTTACAGCAAAAGTGAGAAATTCTTTTGCCTAAATAGAAATTTAAATTAGGAAAAACTCTGATTTTATTATATTTGTAAAACATATAAAAATAATACACTAATATTTAATAAGTCTATCATAGACTATGCATTGACTAGCATAGACTCTATACTAGATTGAATTTTTTTTTTTAATAATTGAAGAAATAGTTTATTAAATAAAATATTATATACAGTATCGGACACAACGAGTGCAACCAAATAATGCTAATTTAGTTTCTTTATATAGAAGTGCTGCATTTTTTCAATTTAGAGAAATAACTATGTAACTGTTTAGAAACAAAGTTCTTCAAGTTTTATTCGAAAATTAATAAATTAATAAAAAGTGTTAAAAAAAGTTGATTTCCTTCTGGACAAAACAAGTGCAACTCGACAAAATGTTGACAAAGCTGTATTTTGCTATCAATATTTCGTGGCGAATCCTTTGTTGTCGATCACAGCCTTGCATCTTCGAGGCATAGATTCGATCAGGTGATCAATGAAACTTTGTGAAATCGCTGCCCAGGCCTTTTGGATTTGTTCGAACAGTTGATCCTTATTACGAACACCTTCACGATTAATTCTGCGGTTGACGATCTCCGTCAGGTTCTTGATAGGGTTGAAATCCGGCGATTGAGGCAGCCAATCCATCACCGAATGGTGGTTGTCTTGAAACCACTGCTTGACTACTTTTGCAGTGTGTTTCGGATCGTTGTCTTGCTGAAAAACCCATTTTATTGGCATATTCCATTCAGCATGACGTAAGATAACATCTTTCAGGATATTTTTATACATGAAACGGTCCATTATTCCATCGTTTCGATGTATTAGGCCTAAACCGTTAGCAGAAAAACACCTCCAGACCATTACATTGCTTCCACCATGCTTCACGGTCTTATGGCAGTAACGTAAATGGAGGCGTTTTCCGGCCGGTCGACGTACACGGCAAATGCCATCGCTCCCAATGATGTTGAACTTCGATTCATCACTGAACAGGACAGTTCGCCATTTCTGTACATTCCAGTCAATATGAGATGTAGCAAACAGGAGTCTTTTCTTCTGGTTTTTTAGTGATATCAGCGGTTTTTTTGCAGGCCGTCGAGAAAACAATCCGGCTTCAACAGCACGTCGTCTGATTGTTCGGTCCAATACAGGCAGCTCTAATTGCTTTTGTATCTCGACTGATGATATCCAGGGATCTTTCTTGACGGATCTGACAATCATAGAACCCTCTCTAAAAGTGGTGGAATGCGGTCTTCCACCTTTGTTATCTGCTACCAACTTCCTCGTAGAACGATATTTGGAACATAGTCTTGACGGTCCATTATTTCACGCGATATTTATCACAAATACTTTTTTGTGACATTCCACTTACGTAATTGCCAATAGCTTTTTTCTTAGTTCCAATCCAAGACTGTCGGAAGCCATTTTTGCACTTGAAGTCATAAAAATAATAAAAATAACGCTAAAAATAAATAATCACGCTTCTCAAGGCTTACCGTTTTACATTTACCTTGTGATGATACAATAATGCTTTGTGGAACACAACGTCTTTGTTGGATGTGGACTGTATTGATGTAATGAAACACTTGTTGTATTTCACTTCTTGTATTGATGTTCTTCGATGAAACATTTTGATAAAACTCACTTCGATAAACTGCCTTGATAATTCTGACTGATTGACTTCCATATATTGACTGAATTACATGTCGATTTACATGTCTCTTATATAGTAAAATAAACCTGTATGAACCTGTTTGGGAAGATTCTAGATGCTTCTTTTCGATGCTTCTGGATGCGTCTGGATGCTTCTGAATGTTTCTGGATGCAACTGGATGCTTCCAGATGCTTCTTCTGGAAACTTTTGGAAGCTTCTGCATGCTTTTGGAAACTTCTGGATACTTCCTTTAATTATTAAAAAACTTCTGTGACGTTGACACGGACCAGACTTAAGAAAATGAAACAAACCAAAAAAGTTGCGCTTGTTTTGTCCGCTGCAAAATGGCACGTGTCAACGAAATTCTGCGTGTGTGCTGTCACCTGTCAGCTGATTGTTCATGTCATGGCATGCTATGACTCCAGACTTCTGAACTCTTTGCTGTGGTAGTATAGTTCGTTTCGTTTTTAAGACATGTAAAATTAGCAACACTTTTTAGCATGGTTTGATGTTGGTTGCAAATGTTTTTGTCCAATACTGTAAGTTATACAATATTTTTAATTTGTTTAAGGAAATCATACCTATTGTAGAAAAGCAAGAAGGACATATCTTTTTAACAATTTTATCAACAATATCTTGATTATTTGTTGTGATCTGTTCAGATATTTCACTAATATCAGATGATCTTCTGAGTTTTTGTCTGTTTATTTGAGATATTTTCTCAATCCAATCATTTAACTTTGATGTTTCACTCCTGTTCAATGCATATATTATATGCATTGAACAGGGGTGATATGATATAAACTTATTTTGCAAGAATTACAAATGTTTTTTGGACAACACTCTTTTTCTACAGCATATTCTCTCTAAATCAAATTTTAAATATGAAGTTGTACTGCGGGAGTTACTTTAATAAGTTTATGTGATCCTTTTCTAAAGGAAATAAAGCAACATGCACAAATTAGACATTTTTCGTCGGCCATTTTGACAAAAAATATAAGTTTTATATGATCGCTTTTAACCGCAATAATAATAATTTTCATCGGTATTGCAACATTTAGTACCAAATAGCATTGATGATGCAATCATAAAATGACGCAAATTATTTTAGACATTTTAATTAATTAAATCTAAAATTTCTATGTTTAAAAGTTAGTTTAGATTTTAAAAATTATTTTAAAATACTTTATTTAACCCATTAATAGTAAATAAACAAAAAAATTTAGAGTAAACCAAAATTTACCCTGGCGGTCTCAGGAGTGCACAGTGATATGATAATTCTACTATATCATTTGATACATTTATGCTAATATATTTGATACATTTGCTAATATATTATGCTAATATATTTGATACATTTATGCTTAATATGTTTACGATATTATCTCATTCATGAGACCAAGTTGAATATACTTGACTGTTAAAACCCAGAATAAGTCTAATTGAATTATTAGGCGTAAAATCAACTTTATAACCAGTTTCAATATTTAAAGTTATTTTCAACGTGTTATTATCTGCTGAAAATATAATACTAGTTTCAACTCGATTAATAATTTTACTATTTTTAGTAATTTTTTCCACAATAAAATTATTTATATCATCAATCTCATAACTACCTTCTGGAATGTTTATATCTATCCAAGTTGCTCCATTATCTGGACTATATCTAAAATTGTTAGTTGAAGAATCAACATTTGGAAAACTGTAGAATGTATCAAGACCAACTAATGCCATATCCTAATCTTTATCTTCACTTAGTTGTATAATAGGAGCAAAATTAATTTTTATATGACTACTTTTCTCATTCAATATTATATACAATTTTTATATTCAAGAAAAAAAATTATTTTTTAGAAAATTCACATGGAAATATAAAAACAATTTAATCCACTTCTATATTTTCTATAATCTCTTTTAGAAGATATATTTATAATAACAAATCCATGCGGGTCTGACCAAGCTTTCTTACAAAAATTTATAAACTCATCTTTTGGCATATCACTTGAAACATGATCATTATAAATATGATTTAAATTCTTTGAATCTTGTGGAAATAAACAAATAAAATTTGTATTTTCTTGTATAGTTTGCCTAGGTAACATAAATAATTTTATGCAAGATAGAAACAATCTACATTACTATGTCTTTCTCTTATATATTATTATTCACACTTATTTTGCTTTGTTAATTGTAAATCATCAAATATCATCAAATTATTTTTATGAATATCAAGATCTTCAGCTGTTTCAAAAGTAAATTCAATAGTAAAGTAGTTTTTCTACAACCCGACTTTCCAACGATATTTTCTCTTTTAGGTAACAATTTGTTATTACTTCGCTTATTGTTATTTACATTCCATGATAAATCTATAATGTCCATTTTGTTATATATAGTAAATAAAAAAATTTACTGTGTCAAATGTGGAAATAAAACAGATATACTAAACTTACAACATTTTGTAAGAAAAAACAATAGAAATGTGTAAGGTGAAACTTGCGCTATTTGCGGAACAACAAAAAACCAATTTGTATCAGCAAAAGCAGGAGGCGATTTAGTTAATTCAATTAATTCAGTAATAAAAAAAATTAAATTATCATGGGCAAAGTTCCCAGGTGAAATACATTTACCTGGTATGAACTTTACAGGTTCTGATACTAATTTAGATGAACGATTAACTTCTACTGACGCATATAAAGAATGGAGTAAACCTATAGATAGAGTTGATAATGCAGCTTACCATCACGATCTTGCTTATAAATAATTTGATGATGCTGCAGAAAGAAATTTAGCTCATAAAATTATGATTGAAGAAATGGATGCTATAAAAAATCCGACAATATGTGAAAGAATTGAACGAGGTATTATGAAACCTATTATATCATCTAAAGCAAAGTTTAGATTAGGTTCTTTGAACCCATATGAATTAGGTGTTGATAAAAACTACCAACGATCAGTAAAAAAGACAAGGATAAAGAATTGAAATGGACTGACAAACTTGCAAACGAACTTCATAGACCAGTTGTAAATCATTTCAGAAAAAGAAAAGTTATTGTAAATGGAATTGATGAAACATGGGCTGCTGATTTAATTCAATGATGGTATAAAATACTTATTAATGGTTATAGATGTTTTTTCAAAGTATGGATGGATTGTTCCATTGAAGAGTAAAACTGTAGTTAAAGTTGCATGCATTAAGTAAAACCTTTAGATAAAGGTAGATAAAGGCTTAGAATTTTATAATAAGTATGTTAAAGCGTTAGGTGTTGAGTTATATTCAACTGAAAATGAAGAAAAAAAGTTGTGTAGTTGAACGTTAGAATAGAACAATGAAAGATAAAAGGTTTAAGTACTTTTTAGCTAATTCTACTAGAAAATATATTGATGTTTTAGATGAAATGATAAATAAATACAACAACACAAAGCATCCTTCAATTAAAATGACACCAGTTGTAGCTAGTGATAAAAAGAATAAGAATACTGTTTGGTTAAATTTAAATGGAAATGCACGATCAGAGCCTGAAAAAACCAAAGTTTTCAATTGGCAATAGAGTTAGGATAGTTAAAAAAAAAGGAACGTTTGAAAAAGGATACACACCGAGATGGACAGAAGAAGTTTTTACAGTGTCACAGATTCAGTTCACAGATCCACCAACGTATAAAATAACTGACGATAATGGTGAAGAAATACAAGGTGCTTTCTATGAACAAGAAATGCAAAAAACTGATCAAAAAATATTTAGGATTGAAAAAGTTATTTGTAAACTAAAAAACAAATCATTAGTAAAGTGATATCCCGGATATCCCGAGTCGTTCAACTCATGGGTGGACAATAAAGAATTGATAAGTCTGAAAAAAATAACGGTAGAAGATTAGTAGTGACATTGAACTTAGATGATGCCCAAGTTGGACAATCTGGAAGTTTTACTGTAATAAGATATGCTTTCTTTTATGCTTAAACTATATTCTATGCAGAGATTCCAGTTGTAATAAATGACTTAAAAAAATTTTACTATATAAAAATAGAAAACGCGTAACTTTCTATTTACACACAATTTTTATGATTTAGTTATAATGTAAAGTTACCAAATAAAAATTATAAAATTAATTTTATAATTTTGAAATTGTTTTCTTTATATTTTTCATCTTTATATTATTTTTCTTTATATTATTAGCTTAAAAATTATGGATGGTATAATGGTTGAAATGAGTTAAAAGATTATGGTTAGGGATATGGTTGAAATATGATATGAGAATATTGATGAGGTAATGGTTGAAATATGATATGAGAATATGGTTAAAGATATACTTAAAAACAAAATAAGCTAGAATGTCCTTTTTATACTACACCCCCCCTCCCCTTTAACAATAAATTTTAGTTTATTAATTATGCAAATTTAGCACCGAGTCGGCATATGTAAACCATATAGTACAGCCAGCAAACTTCGACTTTTAATATTATCGACAAATGTAAAAAGCAACGAGCTTTTTTTTTAAAAAGAAAAAATATTTATAGCATTTTTGCAAGAGTCAATAAAAATACTGAACTACTGAATAATACAATTTAAAAGTTTAAACAAAAAATGTTTGATTTATAAAATAAAAATTATGCAAACTAATTTACAGATATAGCAATTTAAGCGTGTTCAGATCTGCACTACCTTGAGGTTTATTTTATTAAATCAAGAACTATGAACGTCTATTTTTAAAATTAAATTAAAAGAGACCCCATTCTTTTTTAAAAGGGATAGAAAATAAAAAGTCTTAAAGAATATTCCACACTATTGCAATAAAGCAACAAACAATTGCGTACATTCAAAAAATATTTTCTAATCAAAGATCATTTGGTTTTCAATCACCTCATCCGGAAAAAATTACTTTAAACTGAGCATGACTTTTTTCAGTTAAAAAAAACTTTGCTCCATCAACTTCACCCCAGTTTCCGCCTCTAGTAGGGCTTTTAGCGCCATTTTTTCCATTATACAAATCATAAAAATTCTCTTTTTTATTTGATAGACGTGCATTAGCCCAAGCACTATATAAATTCCAGTCGTAAGGAATGGATGCCATTAAGTTAAGAATTTTGTTGCCATATTTGTAATGAACAACGCCTGCTGCCCCTGTTGCAGCTCCTCTAGACTTTTCCCACACAAACACACCCGTATTTTCTGGAGGAATATCAGCAAAGCTTGTAGACATACTTCCTGACTCTTGTGTTGTTCCTAAAGCAATAAGAGTTTTATTAGATCTGTTTTCTACGGCGCATTTCCAATCTCTCACTGCATCTCCTTTCCAAACTTCATCAATTTGTTGTAAAGCAACATCCACACCAACTTTTACTAAAACTCCTATAAGTACTGGATTTACAGCTCCAACAGACAATGGTAGAAATAAGTTCACTAAACTTACATACAGAAGCATAATTAAATTTCTAATATTTCTAAAACATAAATGAGTAAAATACGTATTACTTATATTTAAAACCTTATTAAAAAAGTATTTTGCATATTTATGTAAATGTTATACATTTTGTTTATAAACATATATGTGTATATATAAAACAATTCGTAAAAGTTGAGGTTTAGCAAAATGTTGAACAATTCGTAAAAGTTGAGGTTTAGAAAAAAGTAGGTGTAACAAAGAGTAAGAAAACTAGTAGCTAACCAATAATCGAAGAAAAGCTGGAAGAGTTATGTTTTGTTTTTAACACTGTTTTAAATCATTTAAATATCTTTTTTAGTTACGCGACCCGGTTTTTGTTGTCTCCTGACATAAAGTTTCGGAATCATAAAGTACAGTAAAAAACACAAAAGGGGTGATGTGAGAGGAGGAAGAATAGCACCGTAAGTTTCTAGTACTTGTTAACGAATTATAAAATTAGTCTTCCAGCTTCTCCTATGTTATTGATTAGCTATTAGTTTTCCAACTCCAAGTTTCACCTACTACTTATTTCCAACCACTTGGTCAACTTCGACTTTTTATAACGTTTTGTTCTTAGTATGTTAAAAGTTTTTATAGTCTTTTTTTATATTTAAATGTTGTTCGCATAAGTTACCATTTAAAGTTTATTATTATATCAACTCGCTTTACGCTTAAAAGTAAAAAACAAATTTGTTTTATAACTCAACGCATTACGCTCGGGTAAACACATTTCATAACAATTTCATTAGATATAAAGTAGCGCCATCCGACACTGTCGGAGTTCAGGCGTTTAAAAAACTTTAAACGCCTGAGCTCTTAAGGCCAAGGTCAAGACCAAGGCCAAGAACAAGACCAAGGCCAAGAATTTTAAGGTCAAGACCAAGATTAAGAGTTTCAAGGCCAAAGCCTATGAAAATATTTTCAAGAGCAAAGACTGCATTTTTCGCCTTGTGTTAAGGTCAATTATTAACAAAACTGTAATAACCAAGTGCTGCGACAATTCGCAGAATTCAACAAAATCAATAAGAAAATATGTATTTTTTTTAAGGCCAAGGCCAAAACAATCAAGGCCAATACCAAGGCCAAGGCCAACAGTTTCAAGGCCAAGGCCTCGATATTTGGCCTTAAGGCAACGCTAAAGACTAACAACTTTGGTTCAAAGTACGTCTTATTAGCGTTCTTTTAAAACCACCGTACCTCAATTTTAGAGGTGCTATGGTTACACATTAAGGTAAAAGTTTACAATTTCATACCAAGGAAGCGTTTAAAAGACGTCTATTTAGCGTCCTGTTTTTTTACCAAATTATTTCGACTTGAATTTGTAATACTTTTTAAAAGGTTTTCGCGTATTTCTTTTGATTTATATAAATATTCTTATTTTATAATTTTTTTATTATAAAATAATGTAAACTTAAGATATTACTAAGATAAGTTATGTTTATTACGTTATTAAATAGTAATTAGCAGATAACTTATTAGAAATTATGACGATTAGAAATTAGGTTTGAAATGTTTTAAAAAAACGATCACTATTCCATAAATGTATTATATAAAAAGTATTCTAACAACGTGTAATATGTACATTAACTTAAATGGCATAAACCATGATGCTGTCATGAAGGAACTTTTACTCTTAATAAAAAAAAATTAAATGCGCGATAACCCTTGACAACCATTAAATAATCCCATTTTGAGTTCCGGCGCTAACCTACGGTCGAGAACTCTTTGAAAACAAAAAGTTAATGAAAAGGCTTAAAAAACTAGGATGGAATGCAAAAAAGTCTTCAAGTAAATTAAAGACTAACTAACAGACATGACTTAGATAAGTTTTTATCATGTTCACATAACATTTGAAAAATATGAAAAAAAAAGTTCATACTTTCAAATGTTATGCGGACATGTTAAAATATTTCATATTTTCAAAAAGTCAGACACAAAAAGCAAAATCTAAGAAAAAGTAGATGGAGCATCAATAATATGTCTTCATTTTGAATATTTGAAATTTTTAATTTCAATAAGGACTAAAAATATGTGTACTTTATATACAGTTTTTTACGAAATAGCTAACAGGTAAACTCCTGAATAACTATTTTCGATTTAGTTTGGATATTTTTACTGCATAACATGTCAAGTAGTTAGTAAAGGAGGAAACGGTTTTCAAACCACTTTAGTTTTATATTTTTTACAAAATTTTCTTTTAAGTTTAAGACTAAGTTTCAGTATAATGATATGTTGAGGGTATTGTAATATTCATTTCTCTGTAATAGTTCATGTTTATTACTGATAATGAACACTCGTAAACAGTTTTCTGACGTAGCCAAAAAATTTTTATGGATTCTATAGGATCCATGGAAATAAAATTTTATGGTATTAGAATCATAACATAAAAACCCAGTTAGCACACATACGTTGATAAAACGTTAAAACAATGTTGCACGTTGCGTTGCAACAAATTTTGCAACAATGTTGCAAAATTTTGGACTAACGCGTTGGTCCAAAATCGACGGCAAAAATTATTTTTGTATCATTTTGGTTACAAATGCGACGTCGCTAAAAACAAAAAAACAACGTTGGCCCAACTTTGTATTTTAAGTGGGTATTGCGTAATATTTTGTATAAATACAAAGTAAATACGTTAAATTTTACTTTGGCGAAACGTTGTATTTTAAGTTGAATCAACGTTATATTTTACATTTGCACAATGTTATGTTTAAATTTTGTATATATATATATATATATATATATATATATATATATAGATATATATATATATATATATATATATATATATATATATATATATATATATATATATATATATATGTATATATATATATATATATATATATATATATAAATATATATATATATATATATATATATATATATATATATATATATATATCTGTGTGTGTGTGTATATATACATTACTGGACAAATTTATAGCACAACCTCTTAAAAAAAGATTGTCATGTCAATTATTTGTATGCATTAATCATATTGTTGAGAGGTACTGTATTTTTGAAATGTGTTTACATTAGTCATTTAAAATGTGCACATAAAATTAAAAATTTTGTTCATTATTCATCGTAGAAATGAACAATTATACAAGCATATACAAAAAATGTTGGTCGAATTTATAGCACACTCACATTCATTCGTAATTTTGACAGTGTGTATGATTAAATACATTGACGCTGTGTTGTGTATGCTATATTATTTATCTACTAGCGTCATAGTTAATTATTTAAAATAGCAAACCTTATAGTTTTTCAAAGTTTTTGCAGTAATTTTAAAATTAAAAAATAATTAATGCAATTGGTCGTAAAGCAGTAAGCTCTGAGCGGCGACAACTTGTAAAAAACTTCAACAGCAATTTAATATTGCTGATATTGCTAAACGTGTTAAAACTTCCAGAAAATTTGCCTACAATATTGCTGATAAAATTAAATTGAGTTTAACAATGAAAAATTGAGCAGGTCAAGGACGTCGTAGATGCACTAATTCTACAGAAGATCGCTATATAGTGACACTTGCTAAAAAAATTCGTACTGATTCAAGTAGAAAAATGGCTATGGAGTTTAATTCTGTAAAAGAAAAAACTATTAGTGAAAGAATAGTTTGTCGTCGTTAGTTAGAAAAAGGGTTGAAAAGCTACACACAAAAACGACGTTGTTATCGAAATAAAGCTCAGAAAAAAAAGAGACTCACTTCATGTAAAAACTATGTTGATTGGACTCGAAATCAATGGCATCATGTAATATTTAGTGACGAATCACATTTTGAAGTCATAAATAGAAAAAACGTAAGTTTGTACGTCGTCTTCCTAATGAAAAAGATTTACCATTTAATTTTACAACAAGAGCAAAAGGTGGTGGTGAAACTATTTCTGTATGGAATAGGTTTATTGGAGTTTTACGAAGGTCGTTTGGATGCTTCTCTTATTTAAAAGTTATTGCTAATTTACCTGACTGTATGGACACTCTTTTTGATTCTAAAGCTGAAGATTGTTATTTTATACAAGACAACGCACCGTGTCACGAAGCAAAAAAGACTCTGGAATGGTTTATTATTTATTTATTATAGATTTATTATAGATACAACTGCTACAGAACAGTATTCTGTGAATCTAACAAATAATTTGTAGACTATGACAGTCCAATTGTTTTTCAATATTGGTATCACTATGATAAGTGTTTATCAAGTTTATTTTTAAATTGGAAGACATAATCAGTCTCGACAACTTCTTTCGGTAGTTGATTGCAATATGTAACGATTCTATTAGTGAAGAAGAATTCTCTTTGGCAAATGTTAACCTTGGTTTGCTTGATGATGGGGTGTTGATTATTTCTAATTGCACCTGCAGGACCTAGGAGATGATGCCAGTGTGGCTTAATTATTGGGACCTGTCAATTTACTTTTATAAAGCTATTGGAAATTTTAAAATGATCAATTAGCATTCCTCTTATTCTTCTATCTTTACGGGTAGTTAAACCAAGAAGAGTCTAAGTTTACTTAAAGCAGGCACTAGTTTATTAGCTCGTTTTTAAACTTTTCCATGTTTTAAAAATTATCGGCCATTTATAGCGGCTGCCACTAATGGTCCATTAAGTGATGAAGTAACCGATGAGCAAAACTCCAATGAACCGCTAAAAAATGCCTATATAGGTCCATTGCAAATCCACTAAAACAATGTTTGGTGGGTTGTCTAGAAACAGAAGTATAGTACATGTCTTTTTTTCTATAAGGATCCCATACTGAAGAAAATGTTTCAAGATGAGGTCTTACAAATGACGTGTATAAAATCTTGAATGATTTTATGTTCTAATAAGTGAAAGTTCGCTTAAGCATTCCTAGAATACAATTAGCTTTTGACGCGGCTTTTTGGCATTGGATTTCCCATTTGAGTTGTTCGTAATTATAAACCAAGATCACGTTCGGATATTGTTTCATGTTATTCCTGACCATTTATTTAATATTTATGTTTATAAATGTTGTTATTTGTTTTTTTTCTTATATACATAACTTTACATTTATCATTATTAAATTTCATATGTCAGTCTTCAGCCCATTTCGCAGCTGTGTCAATGTTTTATTGAAATGAAACGTTACTAATGGATTTTTTATGATCGCAATAAGTTTTGTATTATTTGCAAAAAGCTTAATGAAATTTGTCATTTCTTCTGGCATATCATTAATAAATATGACAAAAAATAGTGGTCCTAAACTAGAACCCTATTGAATTCCGCTAACTACATTGCACCAATCAGAACAACAGTTATCCATAACAAGTCTCTGCACCCTTCCTTTAATGAATAAGCTACACCATTTAAGAAGATTGGCTTTGATACCATAAACTTCTAGTTTTGTAATAAGAGCATCATGCGGTACTAGGTCAAAGGCTTCGTTTGCAACGAAGAATATTCGGCTCTTAGAATGGCCACCCACTTCACCAGATGCAAACTCGATTGAAAATTTTTGGTCAATTATTGACCAAAAACTCGAAAATTACAACATAAGTAACACAAATGACTTGAAGGATGCAATTCAAGACATTTGGGACAAGACTTCAATTGATCTTTGCATTAAATTGGTAAATTCTGTTCCAGATCGTATTTCTCAAATTTTTGGAGCTAAATGATCCAACATTTCTTCATACTAAATCAAATTCTTATGTTTTTATCTAAAATTAGTACTAAGAGCTATAATTTTGACAAGGTTATTTTTCTGTATTATTCCTAAGTGAACTTTAAAACATGTTAACTTGAAATTTATTTTCAACTTTCATTCATTTTTGTAAAAAATAATGTTATTTTTCAGATAAAAAAATAACTACAACTTTTCATTCAATCCTCTATTAAATTTTTATCATTCAATTTTTATTTTACATTTGTGCTATAAATTTGACCAGTACTTTATATATATATATGTATATATATATATATATATATATATATATATATATATATATATATATATATATATATATATATATATATATATATATATATATATATATATATATATATATATATATATATATATATATATATATATATATATACACACACACACACACATTAAATATATACACTCACACATTAAATTTTATATATATATATATATATATATATATATATTTATATATATATATATATATAAATATATATATATATACATAATATATATATATATATATATATATATTATATATATATATATATATATACACGTATATATATAAATATATATAGGTATATATATATATATACGTATATATATATATATATACGTATATATATATATATATACATATATATATATATATATATATATATATATATATATATATATATATATATATATATATATATATATATATATATATATATACACACACACATTAACAATATATATTATACACACATTAAGTATTATTTATTGTATACATATTTCAACCATTTTGTTGAATTAAAATTGCTGATTAAGTTTGTAGATACATAATAGGTAGCATCTAATTGTTGTCGGTATTATAATTGTAGCAACAAAAAAAAATTATTACAGAACAAAAAACTCACAAAAATGTCGAACGTGCATTCTAAAGGCGGAAAGCTTAAACAAGCATCAACAAAATAAATTGACACCATGTTAGCATCATATCAACAAGCCTAATCACGACATCAAGTTTAATGTTTTTCTAAATGACCTGAATAATATTGAAAAGTAGTTGCCTGGTTTACTTATGTACATAATAAAAACTACTTGCATTGCCTACTAAAATTCATGTGTAATTAATAAATAATGTGTAGGTTGCATGGTAGTTACTTATTAAAAAAAAAAGTTTTCGCTAATCTATGGATTTCATAAGTTTTTCAATCAATGGGTTTTCATAAGTTTTAAATAAAATTATATCTAGACTTTTCAGTTAATTTGAAAAAAAAAATTTTGATCCATTTTTTGCTTAGAAAATCTATACAAAAAAAAAGAGATGTTGGTGCATAGAAATGTGACGTATTTTTTTCTTTTTTATATACCAACATCCAATTTTTAATATTTTTTGAACTCATTTGTATTGATTATGCTTTTGATTTGATGAATTGGGCCAGAATCAACTACATTTCTATAATAATAAGTATAATAACATTCATCAGCAATGTTGACGACTTTTATATTAATACCTTAATTAGGTAATCATAATTAATAATATGTGTTGCACATTCCAATATTCCGTGCAATACCTTTCCACAATATTATCAAGCTTTTTAATATGTGTATAGTACAAGTAAAAAGTTATCAAATTACATAATAGTAGTAGCTTGTGATTTGATTACTACTCAAAAAGCATAACCTGATTAAATAAAAAACTATAAATATGAAGACTTAATATTAGGACGGAGTATTTTTCAAATTTTTACACTAAATGCTTAGACCATATGAATTTTAAATGTGTTGGCCCTTATATCGAAAAAATGGGGAAAAAATTAAAAAATTTTGATTTTTAGGTTTTCAAATTTTGACCTCAAAAACCGAAGTTTAGGATAAAAATGCGGTTTACAGCAACTTTTGATCGGTAATTCCGGTTAACTCAAAACATCTTCAAACGATCACAAATACCCTTTATGAGATACTTAGACAGTCATTTTACCTTACAAACATGTTAATTTAAAATTTTACCAAGGTTGTTATTTTTGCTATACTTTGCTGTAAAATCTTGCGTTGTTACAAAAGATATTTGAAATACTGCATTTGAGTTGATACGTTAGACTTACCACAAATATCATTTATAAAGTAGTGTAAGCTTTAAGTTCTTTATTGATAATTAAACAAAAACGCAAAAAAAGTCAGTCGCAAATTAAGTGTTATGATTGGTTTTGCAAGTGAATTTTTAGGTTCTGAATTACCAACATTATTAAATGCGACCTGCTTCTAAGAAGAGATGATACCTGAAAGGCAAATGCAAAACTTAAAGATACATACAACAAGAGGCGATTCTACGAATAAAAAGTACCAACTGGTTTCTTAAAAAAAAAAGGTCCTCAAACTAAAATTTAACTGACTAAATTGTGTCAAATACCTGACTAGCCGACTAAATTCGTCAAGAAAACGACTATAACTTGAAAATTACCTTCTCTGAGGGATGGAACCCCCATAGCTCCTCACCCCCACCCCACCCTAAAATCAACTCTGTTTGCAAGGTTTTCTTTAAAGTGAAAACACAATGGTAATAAGCAAATCATGAAATTCCCATTGTGACGGACAAAGCTGGTATAAATAAAATAATTAGATTATGGAAAAAAGCTGCAGGTATTGTTAACTTCAGGTGCAACCCTGAGATCATTTCTAAGTTTAACTGTATTTGATATAGCAAAATGCAAGCGTTATATTGTTTCTTGCAAAGATGTAAGTTGTAGGGTGGAATATAAGAAGCAAACTTCAGTGAAGTTTGACTTGAGCTTTGAAGTCTGACTAAGTCAAGTTAGACCTCAAAAAAAAAAGCTTGAGCAAATGCGTAAACGAATCTTAAAAATTTCAAGATCGCGCTTGAGAAAGTCAAACTTGAAAAACTCAAAAGGAGTTAATTTGAAGGCAGAATCGGAAAAAAAAAGTTTGCAACCAATAGCAGCAGAGTATTTGATAAGCAAATATACTATATAATTTTTAAAATTATTTCAGAGCTTTATACTTTAAAATATTAACTTACAAAAATAATTGAAAAGGTGTTAAATAATAACAATTTTAACTTTTGCATTTTACTTTTATTAAAACTTGGCAAGTTAATAAAAAAAAACTGGATTTAAATGAAAATGCTCTATTTAGTCCAAGGCTCTAACTACGATATAACAGCTGCTTAACATTCAAATAGCATATATACGTGCAGTTATCAGCAAAGCATATATCGAACACGAGGTTTTTATTATTCATTTCTCTTGTTGAAATTTTTATTTAAATAAAAAATTTATCTCAAACAAGGCTGCAAGTGAACACTAATTACTTTAGGAGTTAGCAGAAAATTAATTAAAAATTGCCACAACAGTTTTTAATATCAAGATGAGCATAATATTTATAGAGATAGACAACAAAATCAGTAGAAGAAAATGGTTAACAAAAGTTAAATTTGATCTAATGAACGACAAAACCTTTTTTGTTATAACGGTTTACAAGTAAGCAATAAAACGTTAGAATCAAAATCTGTTTAAATCAGGGCGGATACAGCATTTTATGGTCTTTGAAATAGTTAACCTTCTCCAAGAAACTCCAAAAAACTATATGTTTAAACTTATGTTAAATAAGGATGCTTAGCAAAAAATTGCCCCTTAGTTTGAGCGAACATGTATCATTGAAGTGACAGGGAAAGTGTGGCCATTTTGTTAATTATATGAATTAGAGAAAAGGTTTTTTGCATTTATTAAGTTTATAATATAAACAATTGAATTCGGCTAAATAAACCCATTTATTTTTCCAAATTTAATTGTTTATTTTCAAGTAAAAGAGAGGAAAAGAAGACTGGTGAAACTGACCTAATCAAAATTTAGCATCCTAACAAAAGACAACATTTTTCAAAAATTGTTACAAAATCATTTAGTTCTATTTTAAAAGTTTATGTAATGCAACTTTAGAATTAAAATTGTTAAAGTTTCAAAAAACTTAGAGGTTATAAGTACATTTTTAGGATACAACTATTAATACAAAACAAACTTTCTTTCTTACTCTTTACATATAACATAATTTATTGATTGATTTTTCTTTTATCCAATTATTTCAAGATGGCTGACCAGAGCAAATATTTGGTTGAGTATCGTGTTTTGGTCTCCGTATGGTATTATGAGAGCGACAAGTCTATTTAAGCTATAAGAGTAGTGAAGGCCAAATTACGTGAACGGTTTGACTATGAACCACCTCGTTCAGAATATATTAAATTGTGGTCAGAAAAATTATTCCAAACTGGATCCATTCTTGACAAACATCATTCTGGTTGTCCAAATGAACGTGGTGACACACACAACACAGTGCAGCAATCAGTTCAAGAAAATCCATTGGCATCATTAAGGTAGGTCTCCTTTTACTTTTATTTATTAAATCAACACAATATTCTTTATTAAACTATTACTTTCATTATTTTATTTTCCAGTCAAAGATCAAAGGAGCTTGACATGTCCCGAACAACTTTAAGGCGAACACTGAGAGATCTGGGCTACAAAAGTTGAAAGCCAGTTTAAGTGCAACTCTTAAGTGAAGCTGATTATGAAACACGTTGTGACAATATTTTTTCAGTGATGAGTGTGCTTTTTATGCAGAAGGAAAAGGGTCACAAATCTGAATTTGGTGCTAGGCAACATTTTTATGAACAAATTGCCCAGCATCCGCCAACAGTTATGGCATGGGCAGCAATGTCTACAAAGTACTTGATTGGGCCATTTTTCATGAAGGGTTCCATAACAGCTGGTTCTTATATTCAGCTTTTGCAGACACAGTTTTTTTCAGCTCTAAATGAAAAACGCATTTTGCTTTCTTCACATTTCCAGCAGGATGGAACACCTGCTTACACTGCTCTAAAAACAAGGAAATTTCTGAATCAAAACTTTGGAGATTGCTGAGTAGGTAAGTTTGGACCAACCCTATGGCCTCCATGTAGCCCAGATCTTTTCTCCTGCGACAATGCTCTGTTGGGGATGTTGAAACCAAAAATTTTGAGGGAGAAGGTGAAAACCAAAGAAGAATTGAAAACAGTGATTCAAAAAACATTTGATGACGTACCTTTATCTGTTTTGCATTCCATTAATAACCGCACTCTCCGTAGACTCCATCTGTGTATTGAAAAGAATGGATTGCAAGTTGATCATTTTGATGTATAACATTGTACTGTACTCTACAATTATATATTACATGTATTCCTGAAAGTGACTGTGAATTATGAAAAGCACTGTATACCAAATGACCAAATGAGTCACTGAAGTTTATATTTGAAGTAAGGTCTTTTGATATTATATTGATATTATTAAGTTTATTATTATAAACTTGAGGCACTAGAAAAGCCAAAAACAATAACAAAAGTATTATGACATTAAAATAAAAATTTACAAAAAATATTGGCAATGTAACATATTATTACATTGATTTTAATAAACATAATTTTGTTAGAGCATTTTGAATGTTTTCAAAATTATTTCACAAAATAATACCTTTTTTTTCAGGTTGAGTTCTTTCTTTACTCTATCAATAAAAAGAAATTCTTTGTTGATACTTTTTGATTATCTATGTTTTTATTTTTTGATAAAATAAATTTTTTAATAATGAATTGAGTCACTATTTTAATTTCTCCATATATATAAATAAAACTTCAATTTCATAAAAAGAAGCAATACCTGATACACAAGATGTTATTAATAAAATTATAAATATATGTGTGTATATCAGCTACTTCTTTTTATGAAATGGAAGTTTTATTTATAAATGCTTTATGTGTTTCTCTTCCTGTCATCTTCATCAGGATGAACCAACAGAAGTACTTCTGTTGGTTTATCATAATCTTCCTGATACATACATACATATATACATACATACATACATACATACATACATACATACATACATACATACATACATACATACATACATACATACATACATACATACATACATACAACCATACATACATACATACATACATACATACATACATACATACATACATACATACATACATACATACATACATACATACATACATACATACATACATATATATACACATATATATATATATATATATATATATATATATATATCTACTAATTTATATATATATATATATATATATACACACACATATATATATATATCTACTAATTATATATATATATATATATCTACTAATTTATATATATATATATATATATATATATATATATATATATATACACACACACATATATATATATATATATATATATATATATATATATATATATATATATATATATATATATATATATATATTGCTGGATCATCAGGAAGAGTTCACTCTTCCTGATGATCCAGCAATGGTGAAACTTAAAGTAGAAGATAAAAGTTAGATAAGTGTTTTTTACTAATTTATATACATATATATATATTTCTTCTAATTTATATATATATATATATATATATATATATATATATATATATATATATATATATATATATATATGTATATATATATTAATGTATATATATTTAATTTGATATAGTTATAGTGATGATAAAATAGTTATACTGATAACATACTTTCTCACTTGAAATGAACCAGTAGCATAAAACCGTCTTACAATTGACAGTTGTTGTACTGGTGGAATGTATTTATATATTTTAAAAGTAATGATTCATTAGTAATTCACTCATGAAATGAGTAAATTGAAAAAAGTTCAAAAAGTTATACCTTTTTGCCGCATATTTACTAATTGATAATGGCGATTGGTTTTTTAATTTCAAATTTGCTTTCAAGAGTGGTTTTACCAAACTTTAAAAAACTACTTGAAATCTGATTTTTCAAAAACGAAATCATTTCAAGTTTGTTTCTTGCATTAAACTTTAGTCAGACTTCAGATATGAAGTATAACTTGAAATTTCAATTTCGCTTCTTGCATTCGGAAAACATTTTTGCTTTTTCTTTATAAGTTGGCTTTTCGTCTAACTTGAAAACGGCCAGTTTTATGCAAAAGGGGGCTAAAGATTTTTAAAAAGCAAACAGACTAGAAAAAAGTTATAAAACAAAGGAAACTAGAAAAAAGAAGTCACAAATAGAGTACCTATCTTTTTATTCTAAAGAAAACAAAACCAAAGTGCCGATTGAAAATATTGAGAATACTGACGATGAAGATGTTGTTTCCGAATACTGACCATGAAGTTATTGTTTTCTGAAAAAAGTTCTGAGTACATAAGCAGACAAGTTCCTAAAACGTCATTGAATATGAAAAAAGTTGCATTTGCATCATTAAGTTATGGTGTATCAAATAGAGCACTTGTTGCAACTTCAACACTAACAGTGAAAGCAACTAAAGAGGCAGGCTTTTATAAAAAGAATATAACTGACAGTGAAACAACAACAGATCACAAGAAAATTAAACGCTCTAAATTGAATATGATGAAACAATTAAAATGTTAATAAGGTAAATAAAAATGAAGTTCAATGTCTAAAGTTTAATGAGAGAAAGGATGAGAAAAATTATTCTTTGATCAGAGAAGACGGAAAGTTTCATCGCAGACTTGTACAAGAAGACCATTATTTGGTTTGTGCAAAACCAGGTGGTTTATATCTGCACCATTTTATAAATGACAAAGAAAACAGATCCGAGTTTATTCCCCTAGCATAGCATATAGCAGAACATATTTAAAATGGGTTATAGAACTTGGTATAGAATCAACTCTAGTTGCTGTTGGCTGTGATTCTACCAATGTTAATATAGGTAAATGTTTGATGGTAAATACAGGTAAATAATCGATGTTAACGTCATGCATATATCTAAATAAGCATTTTTTAGGCTGAAAAGAAGGTATTATTCATTTTTTATAAAAAGAAACTTAAAATAAACTTATTTAAATAGTTTGTGCCTTCCACACAAATGAATTACCTTTCGGGAAATAAATTATTCTTGACGGGAAAACAATTTCAAATAATAACTTTTTACAATATTGGTAAGCTTGTCTCTGTTGCCATTGATCTCAAAGTTTCCACTAATGTCATTCAAGAGAAAGATATTGAAACTGATTTATTAGATAATGATAAAGGTACTTTAAAAAATTCATCTAGTAATCAAAGATATCTATACCGGATAACAAAAGCTATTAAAGAAAAAATAATAGCAGAAGATTTGAAAAAAGTTCAAGTTGGTCCTCACAACCACGCCCGCTGGTTAAACTTGGCAAGTAGGCTTTGCCGAATCTGGTGTTCACAATGGACTAAATTAAACTAATGCTGAGAATTTAAAACACCTCGTTCAGTTCTGTGTTGATATATACTCAGTATTATGGTTTGAAATTGAGATAAGAAATTTTTATATTTTTGATAACCATTTTTATTTGTGTGTGTGTGGATAGTTTAATACAAATGTTAAGGTAAAAAAAAAGGACTAATAAACCATACCATATTATCAAACAGCTTGGTATTGTCCGGAAAATGAACTTAAATATTCAGAAAACAATTTTTCCTTATGTTTGGTGCTCACATGCAAGATCAGTAAAAAAGAACTTATTAAGTTCTTAGAAATCCATATGGAAGTTCCAGAATTCCTTGTATAAAACCAATCATAAGAAAAAAATTGTGAAGAAAGTTTGAAGAGCTTCTGGCTTAGTTTACGCATAAGAAAGGTGGGATGGGTTTATAAAGGCAACAATGGCTCACAGAGTACTTCTTCCCGTTTTAGAATCTAAACAGTCTTTGCTTAAGCTTTTTTAAGTAATAACTAACTTTGTTGTATAATTAGGATAATTAAGTAAGTTCATACAAATTACCTATAAATGATTTCTAATGTTTTTTATTGTAGAATTTGGGGTGGCGATCGAGGAACCTTTTTAAATTTTTTTTCTACATTACAGTCATATAATATTGATATGCAAGATATTGCAACAAAGTAGAGGAGACTGGGGCTAGTTGCAACAACTCACTTTAAAGAATGATTCTTATATACTAATCCAAATTTTTTTTACATTATATAACTATAATTATAACACGGAAGCTAGAAAAAACTTATATTAATAAATTAAAATTTTTAAAATCATTGATAATTTTGTTTTTTTGATATAAAATTCAAATTTTTGTTTTCAAAGTTCTTTTGAGTTTTAACTTGAGGTATGTTACCAGAGGCGATTCTATGAATAAAATGAGGGAGGGGGGAAGGTCGAATCCTTAAAAAGTACCAACTGGTTCCTTAAAAAAAAAGGTCCTCAAAACTAAAATTTACCCGGTTGAACTGTGTCAAATACCCTACTAGCCGACAAAAGTTCGTAAAAAAAACGGACTATAACTTGAAAATCCTCAACTTTGGGGAGAAGGGGGGGGGGGTAGTTGGGTTTAAAAAATGTTCAAATTAGCAACCAGACAATCTCTAATGGACTTATTATAAAAGGACAAAAATAGACTTCGACAAAGCACTAATTGCAACAATTTTAATTACAACTATCAAAAATGAATTGTCTATAAAAAATGTTTGTCTTTCTAGACAATCATTTTAAAAACGGACACTAAATGAACAATCTCGATTTTTTAATGAGGTATAGAAGATCTATTTAATATATAATTTGGACTTATAACGAGTAATTAAATTTTCACTGCAGCATCGTTTCAAAAACTGAAAACGAGCACAAAATTAAAAATACAATTTTTCTAACAGAAGTTCATTTATTAATTTTTTGTCCAGCGTGTGCTGTTGATTAAAAAGTTAATGTCTATTTAAAAACCTCAAAATGGACTATTTTGTGCTCAATTGAAGTTCATTATTTACTCAGTTCAGTTGTTTTTCAATTCTCAGTGAATGTGCGTGAAAATTTATTTTTTGTTTCTAAGGGATTTTTTGGGTAATTTAGATTTTATTGGCAAAAATCAATATTTCTGGTTTTATGAAATCAAGTAAATTTAGACAAAATCATAGACACCAAATAGACAAAAAATTATGCTTTGTAGACTTATGAAGTGAAAATTATTTTTTAACCGAGCAATCTTAGGACACCATCAAAAATTTGATAGACACAACAAGGACAAAAAATTAAACATTTGTTGTGTCCATTACAACATACAGAATTGTCTATGTCTGTGTTGTAAGTCTATCCATAGACTAGTCTGGTTACTAGTTCAAATAAATGAAAGCTCAAAAAGGTATAAAAAAAAATCGTCAAAAATTAAACAGAAGTTATATATTAAATGTCTAAAAATAAAAATACCTGTTAGCGAAAAAATATATATTAAAACAACAAATATCTATTTGAAAATACGTAAAAGCCTAAAAAGAAATTACTACTTAGAACTAATTAATAAATGTAAAAACGATTTGAAACGCAGGTTGCAAATTATAAAAGAAATTACTGGAAAACAAAAATCTTGTTTAGGTTTTCTACTGCAGATGAATTAAGTTAATAACATAAGTTTATATGACCCAAGAGCCACATCCCATGAATTTAATAAATTTTATATTGGAGTAGGTCCTTCTCTATCAAATAAGATTCCAAATACGACGGCTTCCTTTAATGATTTCCTCGTACCTATGAATAATTGCTTTGATGAGTTAACCTCAGAATTATCTTTTAAGGAATTTATGTAGCTTTGAATTCT
This sequence comes from Hydra vulgaris, assembly GCF_038396675.1. Classification (NCBI taxonomy): domain Eukaryota; kingdom Metazoa; phylum Cnidaria; class Hydrozoa; order Anthoathecata; family Hydridae; genus Hydra; species Hydra vulgaris. The sequence goes on from NC_088925.1 coordinate 50,469,266, forward strand.
TTGAATAGAAACAAAGCAACAGGAGCTAAGGAAATTAATGGAAATGTAATAATAGACTATTTTGTAGTGATCGACCGAAATAGAAAAAAGGCTAAACCAAAATAAACCGAAACTTCGGGTACTCAAATTTGATAGTCAAAATTATATTTTATTGAAAAAATTTATCTAAAAATGCAATTTTACATTTGTTTATTTTTTCATACTCGTACTATGTTAAAACTAATTGCACATGTATCCCAAATTGAGATTTTGTTTTTGTTTTTTTGTTAATTCATTTAGGTGCCCCAAGAAGTCTTTATGGTCTTGTCACAGATCATCGTGAATGAACATTTAATGAGAAGTACACACCTCCATCCTAACCGGTGTTGCAAAACTTGCCCAGAGGTGGGGTTTGAACCACAGATCCTTTGTTTCTGAAGCAAGTGCGCTACTAAGTGAAAATTCTCAAAATATTTTGTGAAAATTCTCAAAATATTTTGTGAAAATTCTCAAAATATTTTGTGAAAATTCTCAAAATATTTTGTGAAAATTCTCAAAATATTTTGTGAAAATTCTCAAAATATTTTGTGAAAATTCTCAAAATATTTTGTGAAAATTCTCAAAATATTTTGTGAAAATACTCAAAATATTTTGTGAAAATTTTCAAAGTATTTTGTAAAAATTCTTAAAAATAACTGTTTTTCTAAATTAGATGAATATCGATTTTCATTATGTTTTACAACCGAAATTTTGGTTTTTATCGAATTTATAAAAAGTACCGAAACCGAAATGTTGGTATCGGGTCAAACTGAAATTTCGGCTAAAACTGATACCGAAACAGAATTTCGGTCGGTCTCTACTGGGTAATTCCATGTCAAAACAACAAGTCGAAATAACCCACCATCTCAGAAATTCTTGATTTTTGGCACAAATGCAGTTAATAGTATCGTTAGGAATAATCAAAAATAATTTGGAGCCAATTTCATTATTTTAAGAGTTATGGGTCTTTAGAGTTTGAGATTTTTTACATTTTTGTTATTCTCTGCGCTCTTAGAAAATGCCGGGAACCCGCTTCTGCCGATGAAACAACTCAAATTTATTTAATTAATAAATAGTTATTTTTGTATACTCTATTTTATCATATTTTATATTGTTTTTTTCTGTAACAATCTTTAAACGGCGAAATATAATTAACAATATTTATAATTTTTTATCTTAAAGTTTTTAATAGGTAAATAGGTTTTTCCGTTGTTTTTTTTATTTCTAGTCACTTGTCATAATATAATAATATAACTAGTATTTATTTTTATCGATATTTATTTTAAAGTTACAATCTTAACTGTAATTATCACAAACTTTTACTGTCACTTGCAAGTTTGTAAAAAATAATGTTTTCTAACTTTTTACAAACAAACTTACTATTTTTAAAAATAATGTTTATTTAATTAAAAAGTAATGTTTTCTTACTTATTACTTATTTTTATTTTATTAACGAAGCTGACGAAATTTTTTAATTAAATTTATCATTATTAGCACGATAACTTTACAGATAATTTTTTAATACAATTATTTTCTTTAAAAATAATATTTAGTTGGGTATTACTAAATAAAAGATACTCAGAAATACTTAACGCATAAAATAAACGCTCGGGACGTCAAAAAGACGTCTTTTGAACGTTTTGAGCAACTTTGAAACGTCTTTTGAACGTTTAGGACTTCTTTTAAACTTTCAAAAGACGTTTTTTTGACGCACTGTACCCACTGGGTTAAGCTTTGAAAATTTTTTCCTTTTTGTAATAACTTTTTTTGTTAGATTATATGCTATGAATTTTTTAAACGCTTTTTTGATCCATAAGGATTCTATTATTTAAAAAATCTGTATGTAAATGTATGTATTATCGCATCCCCAATTGGCGCCACTGATTCCTTCCTAAAAATATCATTTGTTTATACTAATGTTATTCTAAAAATATTTTTTTTATTTATAAATCTTGATTTACATTAAACATTTATAAATTATTTTTTTCAGGTGGAAGCTACCTTTCTTCAAAGCTATTGTTATTTCATTCTCATAATGCTTAGAGCGTCTTTTGTTTGAAATATTTTATGAAAGGACTGATGCTACCCATGCAAAGTGTAATGTGTGCAAAAAGGAACTTGTTGCTAAAGCCGATACTACGTCAGGTCTTTTAATCATCTAACAATGCTAACATTACTATGTTTTTTTGGAATATGAGAAACTCAACCAAACCCAACAGGTTGCGAAAAAACCTCGCGTTGTTAAAAATAACGACTCTTCATATAACAATTTCATCAGCACACCCAAACAAGCTAAAACATCTATAATTCCTCATGTTGTTACAGGACCAATTTGATAAAATTGGAAACTAAGTTCTCTTACACGCATCTCGAATATAACTCTATGCGCTGAGGAGATTCAAATGAAAGTTCTACAAAAGCTACAAACTCTACAAAACCATCAAAAGATGAGAACTTGTCCCATGAAGTAGCTTTAAACAGTGCTTTAAAAAAGCTATTTGTAAAAAATTAAAAAAATCTCTAAAAAAAATTGTCCGTTAACAATGCTAAGTGCAAGATAGCGTAGTATGTGAAGAAGTAGCACACAACAACGCAAAAATTATTGAATAATGAAAGACCAACCGTACAAGATTTCCTTATTTCAGCGGAATTTCAAGAAGTATCTTGTGCATTCCTGCTTTATCAGCTACCTCCGAACGAATATTTTCTACTGCTGGTAATATTCTATCGGAACGAAAAACTAACCTTAGAAGTGATAGTATTGAAATGCATGAAAAAAAAAAAATGAAAAATCTTACCTAGGTATGAAGAAGATAACAACGACAAAATAAATACGAAAAAATTACTCTTATAAATGACAAATTTTTTTTTCATTGTTGTTTTTAATAAAAATCTGGTCCAAATAGTATATAAATAGATAATATTCCTATCAAACGGTCTGTGATAAGATAGATCACAGAATGAAAATAAAATCATCATTAAGTTTAGCTAAATCTACACAATTTAGTTACCAAAATACTAACAAAATTTAATTAATTTTTTTTAACGAATATATTTGCTACCGTTTATTCGTGGAACCATTATTAATTCGTTCAACGAATAAGCGATATTTGTTTAACGAATATTTTTAAAACACCTATTTGTTAAACAATTATAATTCGTTCAGTAATTGCTAACCATTTAAATGAAAACGAATGAATATTTGTAACCGTTTAATTAATTATCTTTTATGTACTCGTTTATAGAATCACTGTCGCTCTTTAATGTAAACATTAATCCATGATCTAATATTACTTAACAGCTCTCTTACTCACTCACTCTCTTCTATACCTATCTATCTATGTTAAGGGGTCGTCCTTAAATTACGTCATGCTTTAGGGGGAAGGGAGGACTTAGCGAATTTGTGACAATTTGTTACGAGGGGGAGAGGGGGTCTCTGATTTTGTGACGCAACACTTTTTTTTTTTTTTTTTTTAGTTTTAAATTTAGAGAAAAATTTCTTTTAACTAAAAGTGTGTCTGATCAAACCACAACCCTCACTTGATGTATCTAGATGTTTATTGTAAAATCAACTGCGCCTAAATCTTACTTAGTCTATGTGTACACTCCTTTAACGGAGTCGCTACTAGTATTGCGAAGGTAAAATTTACCGGAAATTTTTCCGATAAAATTAGCGGAAAATTTTGAAAATTTACCGCCTGGTTAGTTTTGAAATATTTTTTCACTTATTTTTATTTCTCTTTAAAAAAAATAATATTTTTCATGGAAAATTTATCCTCTTCGATTTAAAATTTACAGGTAAATTTTGAGGGTTTTGGTTAGGTCAGGTAATCTATCAATTTCAAAAAGTATTAAAATTAAAAAAAAAATTTTTTGCGAGAAATTTTTTTGTAGATGATTTTTTGGGGGAAAGATTTTTTGGAGGGATTATTTCAAGGGAGAACTTTTCCTTGAACAGTTTTTTAAATACAGTATTGTCCACAATTATTTTCGTCGCGTCCATAATTATTTTCGTTGCAGTCCATAAATATTTTCGTTGCGTCCATAATTATTTTCGTAGCGTCCACAATTATTTTTGTCGCGTCCACAATTATTTGTAATAGAAATACTTTAAATATTCACGTAATAAAAGTACTTTATTACAAAAAACAAATGTTTTACAGTAAATTAAGAAAAAAATTCAAGCATAATTTAATCACATAAACTCATTACGCTTAATCCCTTTTAACACCCACTCACGCATGTGAGAATAATAATTTTCAAAAGAGTATTCAATAAAGCCTGTTAAAATCTCAGTAACAACGTTAATCATTTCTTGTGGATTATTCGTGATAGATCGTGGTTGAATCCTTCTGAATAAATTTTTCTTCACACCAAAAAACTCCTTGATAGAATTAAGTTGGGGGCGGTAAGGTGGTAAAAACTGGATAGTACAATTGCTTTCTTGAAATGCCGATTCTACAGTTGATGAATGGTGGAATCGCGCATTGTCCATTATTACAACATATCTTCAATCACTTAAAGCTGGTCTTAAATCTTGTTTGATCCACTCGGTCATGCTAGCAGTATTAAAGACCCCAACCTTTATTTTAAAACCATTACATCCCGTAACTGAAATGGCGCATATTAAGCTAACATTCCTTCCTCTCTGTGTGGGGACTGTAATATATGGGGTACTTCCCAACAATTCATATCCATAATGTCGTGAATAGTGCAAATTAAAACCGGTTTCATCAATATAAATCAGATCAGAATTTTTCAGAAAACAAACATGATTGTAAAACGTGAACCTTGTTGCTACTACATGAGCTGAATTTCTCGCAACAACGACCGATTTAAGCCTTTTACGGGTATATCCCATTTGTTTAATTCTCTTTTAATTGTAGTTGTTGAGCATTTATGTTCCTCGGGCATTAATTCTGCAATGTCGATCGTAGTTAAAGCATTATTTGCATTAATTAATAATTCAATTTCTCTCTTTCTTTCAATATTATCTCGTGCCGCTCTGCCACGCTTTTTAGGCACTGTATTTTGATCTTGTTCAAGTTTTCGTATCCAGTTTTGAATCGTTCTAATTGAAAGACCTGTTGCATTTGCAATAGATCGACTTGATTCGTTGCTATTCATCATTCATTTATTGTCCCAGTGGGCACAGGACGTAAAAAAGACGTCTTTTAAACGTCTTTTGAACGTTTTGGACGTCTTTTGAACGTTCAAAAGACGTCTTATTTAGGTCCTGTGCCCACTGGGGTAGAAATATTTTCTTCGGTTGCAGTTTTGTTTTTTGTTTGTTCTTCTGTTTCGACATTCGAATGATTGATGTTTGTAATGTTTTCGTTTGCCATTATATAATTCGTGATAAAAATACTAAAGTATTTTTATTAGGAAAAAAATTGTGGTCGCGACGAAAATAATTATGGACTGCAACGAAAATAATTATAGACGCGACGAAAATAATTGTGGACGATACTGTAAATTAAATTACATATCCGATGTGTAATCTGTATGTAAAGATTACACAAAACTTATATTATTTTATAATTTTTTTTGTTTGTTTTATATTTAATAAAAAAGAATTTGGAGTTTACCGGACAACATTTAGAAGCACTTAAAATATTTGATATAAGAATTGCAAACGTTATTTTTTATTTAATAAAGAGCAAGTATATTGCAAATTTGATACTAGATTTCTGAATAATACAATGAAAAACTTTCCATAAAAATATTTAACTTTTAACAAGTAGTAATAATGCAAACTGAATAAATTATTACTTAAATAGCCGATATAACAAACTAAGCACTAATGAGCACTAACTTAAGATTTATTTTATTAAATTAAGGACCATATATGTCTTAATTTAGAAAACAGTATATGAATCATCTTCTTTCATCACAGTATATGGATCATTCTTTAACTAAACGTATATGGATCATTCTTCATTTGGTTGTATATCGGTAAATGTTTTTATACAATCAAATGAACAAGAACCCCTTTCTTTTTAAATAAGTACAAAAAACTGAAAGCCTTAAATAATATTCTTTATACTATTTCAATAAAGCAAATAATATTTATTTTATAGACACATAAAATATTTCTTAATTAGAGATTATTTATTTTTCAAATCACTTTATCCAGAAAAAATAACTTTAAACTCGGCATGGCTTTTATCAGTTAAGAAAAACTTTGTTCCATCAACACTACCCCAATTCCCTGCTCTTGTAGGATATCTAACACCATTTTTTCCGTTATACAAATCTGAAAAACATTTTTTATGGTCCGATAGATGTACATTAGCCCAAGCACTATATAAATTCCAGTCGTAAGGAATGGATGCCATTATGTTAAGAATTTTGTTGTCATATTCATAATGAACAACACCTGCTGCCCCTGTTGCAGCTCCTCTAGATTTTTCCCACACAAACACACCCGTACTTTGTGGAGGAATATCTTCAAAAATTGTAGACATACTTCCTGATTCTTGTGTTGTTCCTAAAGCATAAAGAGTTTTAGTGGATCTGTTTTCTATGGCACATTTCCAATATCTCACAGTATTTCCTTTCCAAACATCATCAATTTGTTGCAAAGCAGCATCTACACCAACTTTTGCTATAACTCCTAAAGCTGCCCCACCTGCTGCTCCAAAAGGTAATTGAATGAGTAAAACCACCAAACATACATACAGTAGCATAGCTGAATTTCTAATATTTCTTAAATGAAATGAATGAAATATTTACTATTTTGTTTGTATAGAGTAAAACAGGGGCTAACATAAAATAGAGGATGAAAGGTAATAGTCATGCCATTGCTTTTTTTTACTTTTTTAAACTTTTGTAAATATTTTTTGATCATATTTTAGAAAATCTCATTCTGATGATATAAAAAATAATCTCATTCTGATGGTATAAAAAATATTCTCATTCTGATGATATAAAATAATATAAAAGTTAATATGATATAAAACTTTAATAAAAAATAAACTTTAATAAAAAATAAACTTTAATAAAAAATAAACTTTAATAAAAAATAAACTTTAATAAAAAATAAAATTTAATAAAAAATAAACTTTAATAAAAAATAAACTTTCATAAAAAATAAGCTTTAATAAAAATAAAAAATAAACAATTTTTTATTGATAAATTGTTTATAGAAAAATTAGATTTTTTCATTTTTTGAAAAATGAGCTTAAAATTCTGAAAAGTGAAAGTTTTTACTTATATATCTTATATCTTTGAAATAAGTTTTCTAATGTTTTTACAGCATAACAATATAAGTTTTTGAATAATTCCAACTGGAGCTGTATTCAACATAGTCTTATCATTCAGCTCCGTTGTTACAAATTTAGATATAATCTAGTATATAATACACATGCATAAACTTGCTATTAGTGAACTAAATTTGCTATCTGTGAATTGAAAATGTAACCTTGCAAATGTGACCAAAACTTTTTTTCTGAAAAATTTATGCAAGGTTAATTTTTTTTAATTTCTGATAAAAGGTTATGAGTTAAAAACGGAAGCGGTAAACTATGAATGAAATAAGCTAATTGTGAAAAATTAATGAAAAAAGCTTTGGCAAACGAGACTTCTAACTATTAACTATGTTTTAACTGACTCTTTTAAGTTTCGTACAAATTTTAAAGAAATTATTTTCAAATCTATTCTAATTAAAAACTAGCACTCCAAGAAAAAAGAAGAACCATACATAACCAACTACTTGTGACACCAAACTCAATTCTATTTGTTTTCTAACGGTACGCTAAGATAGACCGGTTAAAAATTTTCATTAATCAGTGGAGTCATGAGTTGAGTAATAGAGCTGTTGTCAATATTTTATCACTAAGAGCTGCTTCTTGCATGCAAAAAATAATAGCAAAGTATTTTATCATTAAAACAAACATTTCGTGTCATTGGTGAAATTTTGATAAAATTGGCTTCTCTGATATTAAGGTAAAAAACTCATAGCAGACGTGGTGATAAACGACCATTAAAATTGGTTGGAACTAATTCTGTTTAGAGTTGAAAATAATTCTGTTAATAATTGTTTTCTACCATACATTACTTTTAAATCAATAAATAATTTTTACTAAAGTTAGTGCTTGAGTTGTCCAGACAATACTGTGTACCCTATCTCAATCCGGATGGGTGAAAGATAAGCAATTTATGCAGCAGATCACTGGCGTAATTTAACCAATTATTTATTTAATTTAACAAATCATT
>NC_088925.1:50482500-50562500 GCF_038396675.1 Hydra vulgaris
GAATTTCTAAAAAAATTATAAATAATACTATTGAAATGCAAGTTAGTAAACTTAATGCTTCATTTAGTACTTTTATCAATTTGTACATAAAATATTAGTCACAGCTGCTAGCTAAAGTTTAAATTATAATTTTTATTGTATAGTGGTACTAGCAAAATCACAATAGTACAATACTAATCGAAGAAAAATTGTTTTCAGTAACTTCTGTTTCTTTAGCTAATGCTTGATTTTGATGCTCAGATATATTTTTGGACATAAACTTTACAGTGCACCAGTTCACAAACCCGTTTTCGCAAGCAAGATCAAAGCCTATTTTAAACAAATAATTGTTGCTTGTCAACTGAGCAGAATTCATTTCAGTTTCCATTATTTGTAAGCATTATGATACAATTGGATTCAAGACATTATTAACAATAATAAGATGTCCACTTTCTGCTGCTTTCTCATGCACATTCTCAATACTCAACGCAGGGTCATTGTACTGTAATTAGCAATTTATCTTTTAATTAGTTTCCTTAATAACAAAACACAGAGAAGATGTATTGAAGATTAATTAACTTTTGAAGGCAATCAAAAATATATTAACGTGAATATAATCAATATTTGTCAAAGCAATTATCAATTATAATTGGGGTTCAATTTTACGCCAATGCTTAGGATTTTGAATTAAGGGTAATTAATTTATAAAATAATTTCCTCAATAATATATAGAATAAAAATACATTAAAATATACTTGTTGTAAGCATTCAAAATTTTAAAAATATGTCATCCCAATTTAAATAAAAAATAATGGGGGTCACGGCGAAAGGTTTTTTGTTAAAACTGCTGGTAGCGTAAGCCTTCATATGACATGCTTCATCTATTCTCGCCCACCCGGGCGAGATTGAATGCATTTGGCGACAATATATTTATTCTGTGGGCGAGATTGAGCTAACTTAGGTAGGTTGAACAGAAAACAATTTTATACATATTCTACCATTTCTAACTATTGTAAGTGTTATTACAATCAGAGAATAAACAGTTAAGAACAAAATTAAATTACCATCCAAAATGTACAATAAATAATTAACTCGGTAGAGTTGTATTAGCTGGTTTGAATTCAGCAAATTAAGTAGCAAAAAAACTACCAAAAACCAAAAAAAATTTTTTAAGAGATACTTCTTTATTTACGATTCTTTTGAGGTCAAGGTTGTTTTGATGTTGATAAGGCTGATTTGCTGCTCTAAATAAATGTGTTCTTGATGGCGCAGCGTTTGAGTTAAGTGACATAAAAGCGATTAAAGATGGTGGGCGAGATTGATACCCTAATACCTTTTTATTGAAATTGTGTTTTACAATGAGATTTCTCTGCATAACTGATAGAACCTTCTACTAGTATTCCCATAATTACTTATTTTTTAAACTACAAAAGTTGTAAATCAATAAAATTATAATTAAGTATTAAAGATTGATTTATTAATAAACTATTAAATTGTTGTAGCAAGAGCTAAAGAACTTTATTAGCTCTTGCTATAACAGAAAAAGAACTTTCAAATTTCATTTTGAAAAGTTTTTTTTTTTGGAAGGGATGAAACGCGTATTTTCAAACTTTAAATGGCAAATTTTTTGAATTTACCATTAGAAAAGTTTCCCTGTTGATTAAATTTTACATTGATTGAAATTATTAAAATTGATTTATTTTTCTGGCACCAGTTGCTCCTCTGAGCAAGTTTTCTCATTGGAAGGTCAAATTGTGATATACTAAAGAACAAAACCCTCCTCATTACCTTTGCTAAAAAGAGATAATAAAGAAATCGAGAGAACCCAATCAATAAGATATTCAGGGATACTTTTCGTATCGTATTAGGGATACATGGTTTTCAATTAAATATTGTGGGCCTTATCTATAAAATAAATTAATATCCAAAAATACAAATTTGACAAAGTACAGTAACCTGAACTCTCAAAAATTATTATTAAAAAATTTCATCTTGAACACAAAAAATTTTATTAACTTTAATTAATTCATAAAATGAAAAACTAGCTTTTTATACTCTATTTATATGAACGACTATTGAAAATCGTGAAATATTATATTTATGTGTTATTACAATGTTGACTTATCACTGTCTACTTTATAGCATTCTTTTATTTGTTTTTGATTTTTCTACCAAACTGAATTTTGCTTCATTTAAACAGAAACTTAAAAAAATTATATTTTTGAATAAAAATAGCTTTATTTACATTTAATCGTTTTTTGTTTTTTATTTCTTTTTTATTGTTTCATTTTAAAAATTGATCTTAGTTTTTTATTTTTATTTTTTGCATAAAAATGTATTACGATTTTATTGCAGACATTGCATTTTTTATCAAAAATTGACCATATAATGTAAAGGGCTTCATAATAAGATCTTCATGATTTTCTCGAAGTCCAGCCGTTGCTCGTGCTTTACGCATCAAATTTTTGCAAACAAAATTTGATGTGTAAAGCCTCCACCTGCTGATCCACTACAAAGACAACTTGACAAATGTGAAGATCTACGCAATGATCTATAAGTATAAAACATAGGAGGATGCTAAAGAGGGAGAGTTTCTTCAGAAAAAAACAAATAAAGTCATGGTGAAAAACTTAGCTCAAAGTCATTTAGGGAAGAAAATAGGTAAAAAAAAGCAAGAGGGAAGCTGGATGTCATTCTTCAAGATCCTTCATATGCTTAGTCTTTTTCAGGCAGTCGAACTCGAATATTTCGAAGCATCAAAAATGGGCTCTCTTTAACCAATAGTGTCCAATGTATTGTCATTTATTAATTTTTTTTTAAAGTGTAAAACAAAAAAGAAAAAAGATTTTAGTTTTTACAAAATTTGTCAAATTTATCTGTAAATTAATTCGTCAAAAGTTGAAATAACATTTTAAGCTAAGTACATTTGGTTTTTTGAACGATTCATACATTAATTTGAAAAAATTTGATAAGATCAAATTCGAATTTGTAACCTTAAAAGATATTCTATTTACATTGTTGAATAAAATAGGAAAATTTTCCAGAAAAATAAAAAATTGCTAAAGTCATACCAATTTTTGATGTAGGTATTTCAACCTGTTTTACAAATTACTGCCTAATCTCTGTTTTAGTCTGTTTTTTCTAAAGTTTAGGCGAGAATTTTCTATAAAGTTATTTATAATCACCTTTAAACCATCTTTTTAGGGTACAAACTCAAATTTGATCTTATCAAATTTTGTCAAATTAATGTAAGCATCATTCAAAAAACCAAATTTACTTAGCTTAAAATGTCATTATTACCTTACTGTAAATAATGTATATGTCAATTAATAAGGATTCAAAAAATAGTAATAATAACTCAACTAAACACTCAATACTTCAAATTACTCATAGTATTGCTGAATCTTTTGAAAACTCCAATACACGTTAGGAGTTTTAATTGATTTATCAAAAGCTTTTGATACAATTTATCCTAAAATCCTACTTCAAAAAATTATATATTATGGAATTAAAGGAAATGTTTTATAGTTACTTAAAAGTTATTTAAGCAACCGTAAACAGTTTGTATATAGTAATGAAAATGATCCTGTTAATTTATTAAATATAACCTAAGAAGTACCCCAGAGTTCTATATTCGGGACACTTTTCTTTCTCATTTACATGAAATGTCTTCATAAAGCTTTAAATTTAACGGCAGTCATCTTTGCTGATGACACTAACTTTGTTTTTATCGGTTAATAACATATTAATATTATTTCAAAATATGAATACTGAATTAAAAAAAGTTTCTGATTTGTTTAAAATGAATAAGCTTTCACTAAATATTGAAAAAACAAAGAATTCACTCTTACATCCAACATCAAAAACAACTACCTATTCATTTACCTTATAAAGTAAATTATTAACTTACCTAAGTAAATTATTACCTTACCTAAGTAAATTATTACCTTACCTAAGTAAATTATTACCTTACCTAAGTAAATTATTACCTTACCTAAGTAAATTATTACCTTACCTAAGTAAATTATTACCTTACCTAAGTAAGTTATTACCTTACCTAAGTAAATTATTACCTTATCTAAGTAAATTATTACCTTACCTAAGTAAATTATTACCTTACCTGAGTAAATTATTACCTTACCTAAGTATTTTTATTGATAAAATTTGAATAAAAGGAACAAAAACTAGCAAACTTTTAGTTTTCAGTTTTTTAAAAGCTTTAAACAAATGTTTAACTCAATTGTATTTCTCATTTAATCTTTGTCATTTAAGCTATTAAATATTGCTTGGTGTAATGCCAGTAAATCCAAACTGGAGCCTCTTTATCGCCAACAGAAGTATGTTCCTCGTCTTATTAATTTTAAAGACAGATTTGGTTCATGCCAAGCCTCTTTTATTTGAAATAAAAATTAATAATATATGTAGCTTAAGCCAAATATTTTAATTCTTGTTTTGTAACTTTGTTTTTGAATCTGGGGTATCCATTTAGTGGCACAACGTTGAACTTTTTTAAGTGCATCAATATCACTTTTAAAGTAGGGGCATCTTTCTTGTTTTGCAACTTTGTTTTGCGATCTTTTAAACGTTGCATATCTAATATCTTAACAGTTTTTTGTTGATGTAATGGAATATTTTTTTATGCTTTAGACGTACAATTGGTAGTGTGATGTTAGATTTAAACCAATTACAACTAGTTTAGATTAATCCATTTACAGTTGGTTGTGTGACATAAGATTTAAATCAATTGTTTAACTTTTCAAGTTTAATTTTTGTAATATCAAAAAGCTTTGCAATTGATGTGAATGTATTAAGTAAATTAGCATCATCTGCAAACATTATGATATCCAGTTTAAATAAGGCTCATGGGACATCATTATTTTATAGAATAATGATGTTCTATGAGCCTTTGATATATACATCAAAACAGCATGAGACCAAGAATAGAACTTTGGGATTATGGCATTATAAGTAACTTTAAGTATATATATTTTTTTATGAACAATTACGCATTGCTGTTTATTCAACAAAAAATCCTGAACCCTTTTAAGGAGAAAACCCCTATTTTTCCATCCGTGGTGTGCGATCTACGGTCTCAGGCAGTTTTGGTTAGACAACAAAGGTTTCAAATATAAATTTTTATTTTCAGAATAATATTTTTTTAGATCTAAAACTTGCATACTTGATTGAGTGTTTGCTTTTGGAAACTATATTTTTTTCGCTCAAAGTTTCGTTAATTATTAGACGTTAATATAAATTATCATAAACTACTCTCTTCAAAAGTTTTGAAAAGACAAGAAGAACTGAGATTGGTCTGTAATTGTATAGTGTAAATGAAACCCTGGTTCTTAATTTTGCTATAATATTTATTATTTTTAGTTTATCTGGTATAGACAGGTTTGTTAATTACCGATAAAACAAACATATCGATACAACAACATAGCTTAACAAGATTTTCATAATTTCCTACTTCCTAGTTTAACCCATTAAAGTTTTTAATATAGGTTTTAAAAAAGTTTCACGAATATTTTATTTTAAAAGCTAATAATTGCAACAATAGAAATCTCGTCGTTATAAAATAACGAGAATATTATTCTGTTATAATAAAATAGAATAATATTCTGTTTCATCAGGAACTGTTCTTATTTTAGAATAAGTATTTGATTTTGTGTAGCATTCGTTATTACTTTTTCCACTAAATTTTAATTTTTTTAATATTGTCAATGGTTTTTTTAAGTTGTTTTAAATAATAGATTTATTTTGAATTAGTTTTTTTTTTTTTTAATTATTGTTCATTTTTTGTGTATAGTTATGTTAACTTAATTTCTATTTTTCTTATACTTGATGTGAAGTTTTTGCTTTATTTTCTGTGAGTTTAAATGAAGGAGGCGCAAAGTATCTGATTAAATGCTTCTCCGCGTTGCTCTGTGAGAAGATCGACAGGTCTCTTAGAACATTTTAATTTCTTAAAAAAAAATTATATGTAGAGTTTGTGTTACATTCTTTGAATACTTAGTTTCCTTTTACGACCGACAGCGAATGTTTAAAAGTTCGAATAAAATATTGATTTTTTTTTTCATAAATTTTGCGTTCAGAATTGTTGGTTGTAGTATCGTAGTAATTTCGTTGAATAAACAGTTAATATATATTGGTCCTCAATACAGAAAAAACTTTGCTTTTATTTATTTTCAGGAAAATTTCTAAGTAATTTGAAAATTTGCCGATTTAATTCTCGAAGGGTCTATAACTGGTGGAAACTAAAGTACTTTTTTGGGTTTTTATTGGTCAATTTTAATTATGTACGAAAAGTATTTTGATGAGTATTCTGTTATATAAGGAAAAGTTTAAGTTAATAGCACTTGCTTTTTGATAATATTTTTTTTTGTTGCTCGAAATTTGCTTTAATGCTTAATATGACTTTTGAATGTAAACTTATGGGAAACTAAAAAAAACTGCGTTTTCCCACGTAATAAATTTTTGTTAATGGTTTACTATTTTCTTTTTTTTGATGGTGAAAAACATAATCCTTTTCAGAAAAAAAAAATACTGAACCATTAAAAAAATTTACTATTGGGGAAAATGCAGTTTTTCTTTGATTTCCGAAAATTTACATTGTTGCACTTCCGCCCTTTTAACATTCACCGATTTAATTCTATATGAATTTCAATGTACAACCAGTTTTACAACAATATGGCTCTAAAAAAAAAGGTTTTTGGGGTACTTTTAAAAAATGCGGTTTTTACCACACGTTTACTATTTTTCGCCTCGTATAATCTTTCGTTTCGTTCGTTCTGTGTTCAACATTCAACAACTCAAGTAAACTAATTATCATTCATTATGCCTCTTATGATGTACGTGACTGGATTGCTCAGTTGGTTAGAGCGTCAAAGTTAAAATCTGGACTGGTGTGCGATACAAGTTTAAATCCTGCCACCACCGACTCAGCGTCTTGTAGCACTTTGTACGCTAATATTTTGGTCAATAACGGACGCTTTGGACTAGTTTTAATGACTATTTTTGGCTGTTCCTATGCTAAGTCAACAATATCTTTGGATATAAGATCATTGTATAGAAAAATATAGCATGAAAATTCAAGTAAATAAACATGATATTATTTACTAAACCTCAAAACAATAATCTTACTTGAATTTTGATAATAATAAATTTACGAGGTCACATTTTCATTTTTTTTTTCTTATCGTGACTTTGTGACCATTCGATTTTTTTTATTACCGGTATTAAACCAAAGCTGATGGTATCGATAGTATACAAGCGATAACACACGATACAAGACCATTTTTATTGGTATTGACACGAGCTCCCCCCTCCCCCTCCAGTGTCGTCGGCCCTGAGTTATAGATTAGTAAGAAAAAAAAACTAAACAAATGGTCATGACCTGTTTAAATAAGTTACAGAATATCGAGAAATAAAAAAATATTTTTGAGTTTTGAATTTGCTTAAAGTTTTTTTACAACTAGCAAATGAGTTTATTCATAAAGTTATATTTAAAATTAACTTTATATAAAAAAAAGTCCTAAAAATCAACTATAACAATCAACTTGGTAAAGTTAAAAATAGTGTTCTTAAAAAATCTTAATGCCCCTCATCTATTCCTACACATAACTCCATGCTTAATAATGCTGGTGAATATTACTACCGTCAAGATGCTAAAATTTTGGAATCTTAACAAAATTAGTCATATTGTAATGCCCAAATTTCCATTTTTGAGAGGTTCGTCCATCACAACGATTCATAACTGCTTTATCTTTATGTTCAGAAACACCAAGGTCTAAGCATTGTTGAGTTACGAAATGCACAATTTCTCCCTAAAAATTAACTTTGAATAAACTTAAGATCTATCTAGATAAAATAAATTAAATTTTTTTTTTTTTTTTTTCTTCGAGTATGTGTGGAAAATTTAAAACTGTCTTTAGTATAGATGCACAAAACTTTATAAACAAAATTAATGAAACTTAAATAATACTCACTGAATCTATATTATGTTGCCAAAGTTGGTTTCCTCTTTGCTTATGACATTTAAAAAATTCTATAAAAGCTCCAGGCGAAGCGACTGCAACATCAAGGCAAAATTTATCTTGAAAGATAATTTCTCCTTTGAGAGATAATTGAAAATGCTAAAATAATAAAGTTATTATAACAATTTAAGACTAAAATAGAATTCAATTTCTTTTTTATAATTACATATATATAAATTGTATAAGTGAGAAAAACCTGAGCTCCACCTTCTCCATGGCAGGGGTACAAGCCAACCTGATGCTTTACATTTTCTTTAACAATACCCATTGAGTCTATGCACAGATTAGAAGCACCATTTTTTATCTAAATATCGGAAGTACACAAGGTTAAGCATTGATAAGGCATTTAAAACAGTTTTTCTAGATTTATATTTATTTGAGAATTAACATTGTTATTACTTTTTCAAATAAAATTGGTTATAACTAAAAATTAGACAATTTAAATACAGGTCCCAGATTTATACCACTATTTATTTATATTTATACCACAATGTGGTTTAAATATGTAGTATATATCTGGTATTTATTCAGATAATAAAACTATTTACATGACCAAATGTTGTATTTAATCATTTTGTAATAAAATATAAGCAAATTTTTTTTTTAAAGAATTTATTTAAATAAAATAATGAAAATTCACTGGTAGAATTTAAAAAAATTTATTTGTTTACTTTATTTTTTTGTAAACTCGTAGATTTTTTAAGTTAACAAAATTAGGTTAGGATTTGCACATAGAGTCAAAAATGAAAATTAGATTAAGTTAAAAATAAAACAAATGAGCAACTGTATAACAAAGTGAATGAAAAAAATGCCAATATAAAAATATATTTATAAAAAAACAGAACAAGTTATAAAATAACTTTTTTTCTTAATTTATAAGGAGTTCCCCGAGTTACACCACTGGTCCATCAACAAGCTTGCCCAATGAATATATCACTTTCCACCACCCATTATGTGCCTACTGCTATGATAGTTTCTTATCTAGCTCACCCCATATTTTATAAATTTAATGACAGGCTTATTTACATTTCAACAATGATGCTGAGCTGTTGACCCAGTTAAAGTAAAACTGAACATTTGTCCGTTTTCATTTTACAGGTTAAATAGTATAAAATAAATTTTAATATTATCAACTAACATTCAGGCAATATTCGTCTAAGTTGCTTGCAAGAACATCAGCTAAAAAGTGTTATTTTAATTTTTTTAACATAATTATGTCTTCCTTATGTCATAATTATTATTTAATAAGAGTTTTAAAAATTATTAATTTTTCTCTAATATAAAAAAAAGTCATTCTGGATGTATATAAACTAAAATAATAAAAAAAACAATTTCAAGCACAAACTGTTCAACCACTAAACAATTAATCTTTGCTAATGATATGATCATATAGTTGATCATATAGTTTGGAGAAATAATGAATAAATGATGAAAAATTAAAAGCTCTGAATCAGGTGACAATACTAAAGGTGAAAACTATCTTGTGACACCTCTATTACTTTCTATTATTCATTACTTTCTGTTATTTCTATTAATTACGCGCCTATTAATTGATTAATTGATAAAAAGCTTTTTAACTAAAATTAAAACAACAAAAGTTCAACTAACAAATAAAAGTGCTTTATAAAATTAAGCAAATCATTAAGATTCAAAATATTATCTTCCGAATATTTATAGTGCTAAGTTTATCATTTCTGAAAATTAAAAAACTTCTAAAAATAATTTTCTTTATTTAAAAAAAATATTTTACTATAAAATATTAAACAAATTTCTTTTTTATTTATTAACATAGTCGTTGTCATAGTCACCGTAGCCATTTTTAGTTAAATAGTCAAAGTAGTTGCTTTTAGTTATCAAGGGATTCAATTTTCTAATCCTAAATCCTTGGATTTAGAAATTTACCAAGTTTTTACAAACACTTTTCTTTAACAAAACTTATGCAATTTAAATTTAAAAAAATGACAAACAGTACCATAGAAAAAAAAAACAGCAGGTAAGAAAAAAAATAAATATAAATTTAAATAAATTAAATTTAAATAAATGCAAACCTCTCCTTCCGCTGGAGGATAAAGGTCAGGAATTTCCATATCAGAGTAAATATTCTCCATGTACCACTTAAACGATTTGCATTGCAGTTTTTGACGTAATTCAAGTCGTTGTGTTATATTCCCATACTCTTTGCCTCTTAAATTTGATAACAAAATGTAAAAAATTTAAACTTTTATTTAAAAACACAAGTTATAATTAAAATTCTTAATTGAAAGACTAATTCTTAGATTCACAACTTTCATTAAAAAATTCAACAACTTTTTTCAGAATATTTTTTAATGGATAAATCTTCTTGCTTCTTTGTTTTTTCTTCAATATTTTGCTTCACTAAGTACATATATATTTTTATTTTATTTAAAATATGATGCAGTTATTTGTTCCAGTAGCTTTAATTCTCAGTTTAATAGTTCTGAAGCCAGCTGGTAGTAAGATTTCAAAAACTCTGTTGTTAAGATGTCGAATCTGTCATAAGCTGTAAAAAATATCAGTTTTAACAGTGCCATGTTGGGCTTGAATGATATTCTTGTTAGTACTTTAGGTGTCAAGGCAACATAAGGAGCCATTTGAAACAATTCTGAGTTGATTAACTGAGGTAACTGAATAGCTTATTGTTTGGGGAGCCATTCACTACCTATAGTAGAGTCAAGTTCTCTATCAATTAAAAAAACAACTATAATACCTTATAATATTTATGGTAATAATACATCATTTAAGCATTTAAACTCATCTGCTTCACTTTTAAATTACAGTAAAAACTATTATCTTTTAAATCAATTAAAATATGTATTAATTCACATTATTTACCTATTTGTTGTGAAATCAGATTTGAATCCTCTGATTATTCTTGTATATGCTTTTGTTTAATACCTCTTCGCTTGACAATCTCCTTTTTGTTCTCCATAAGACTGAATTTTTCTTTCTGATTCTTGTACAGCTCCAACTTCTAATCATAAAATTCTTATCATAACCATTTCTTTTATGCTTTTCAAAACATGAAAGAAAAAGGTCTTTTTATCATTGCAAGAAATCAATGCAAAGATATTGTCTGATGCTAAATCTATTCATTATTTTCATTAAAGTATTTTCATTAAAATACAGATTTTAATGAAAATATTTTAATGAAAAAAAGCTTTAATTAATGATTTTAATAAACCTTTTTTTCAATGGTTCAATTTTTCAACTTATTAATTGTTATGACAAAAAAATTTGATCATGATTAGATGGAAGCAGAAGCAAAGGCTCATGATATGTCAAATACCTTTAATAAAGTCTGTCATGCTGGCCTTCTCCATAAACTCTCTTCATATGATGTATCTGGAAAAGTTTTGATACATTTTATTCTAACCACAGTATTAAATTAGCCTTTGACGAACAACACTCTCCTTCATTTCTATTAACTTCTGGGGTACCAAAAGACTCCATCCTAGGTCCTGTACTGGTTTTTAGCTATATAAAAAGTATTCCCAACCTCTAAAGTTATGAATAAATGCTACAACTATATACTTGATTCTTTTAGTCACTTTTTTATCACTTAAAACAGTCAATCTTAAATGTTATCTCTCTTTTGTAACCACATTCTCTACCTCTCGCATTCTCTACCTCTCGCATTCTTTACCTCTACAAACTTACTAGTGTTTAATAATAAATTAAAGTTGTCATATCTGGGCTGACTCTTCTAATGATGCTCTTTTTCTTTCAGAAAAGGTACAAAAATGCATTACAATTGTAGTTGGATCTGCTCTAGCTGCCTAGCTTGAGCATCTCTTCCGCCAGCATAAGGTCGCATCTTGTAAGGTCTTCTGTCAACTGTTTTCAAGTTCTTTAACTCTTCTATTTTCTTTCTATTTAGTTTTCTGTTTTATTTATTTTCTACTTCCAAATCAAAAAGAGAATATACATAAAAAATTAGTCTTGCAGCTTAATTATTAGTAAATCTGATATTGTTTGCATCACTAAAATAACATTTTTTTTTTTTTGCTTCATTTATAATTATTATTTTTGCTTTAATTATAACAATTTTTCTGAATACTACAGTTTCAAATGTTCCAGTTTTAAAATATTTCAAATCAACAAACTATTAAACATTGCATTAAAATAATAAATTAGGAGATACCTAAATAATAACTCAGGAGCTCCCTAAATGATAATTAAGAAATAACCTAAATGAGAAAGTTACCTAAATAAAGGACGTGATCTATAATAGTATTCTTTATACTCATCCAACCAAACTTCTGCTAATCGATTCAGATTTTTTGAAAGTGTTTCTGTGACACCTTTAGGAAAGGTGTATGGACTTGTTACTTTACGAAATATATGACCAACACGAGAACATGGAAGTATCTCAATACGACCACCACACATCCAAATCTAGTGCAATAATAACAAAATATCAAAATGATGATTATTTAAAAAATTATTAAAATTTTTTTTTTTAATTTAGAATAAAAGTATTGAAAACAAACCCTAAAAGAAAGCTCAAGATTTTCTCCTCCCCAAATATCCATTTCTTGATCATAACTTCCCATTTCATAAAAATAACTTTTATCAATTGCAAATAAACCCCCAGCCATTGTTGGTGTCCTAAAAATAATATAATCTACTAGTACTGCAACTACTACAAATAATTCTACTACTAATACAACTAATACTACTACTGTTACTACTGCTGCTACTACTCCTACTGTTACTACAACTACTATAAACAAATACTATCATGCTACTATTAAAATGGTTGCTATTTTCTTCATTATTATTAGGTAAAAAATATTTTTTAGGTAAAAAATGTTTTTTTATAAAGCAATTGAAACCTTATAGGATCAGAAGGTGATTGTCTCAAGTGTTTTTCATTTTCAGGTATAGAATTCCAATCATACATCAAGTCCCATGAAAAACCTCCTCGCTGTTCTGGATTGTCAGATGCTCTATATTCTAAGGTATCTGCATCAATTGATTCAATTGTGGGTACAACAACATTTGACCTTTTAATGGTAAGAATTTATTATTAGTTATTTTTCAACAAAAAGAATACATAGTTATACAAACATTTGAAATAAGTATATTAACATTACACAAATGTTAAGTTAACTAACTATAACCTAACTATTGAGCACAATAATGAAGAACTTGAAAAACTGCATATTGTATCAATAGAGAAAACAAGAGAGAACTTCAAAGCATTGATGTTTGAGGAAAAATACTAAATGAATAAAAGTTTGAGGGATCAGTTACAGTAAAAAGATATGAGTTGTAGAACAATGAGTAAAAATCCAAAAAAATAATGGAATTTGATACTAGATGGATACATGCTTGAGCAGCAACCATGACAGTATTTGTAGAAGAGAGAGAGAGAATGTCCTCTACAATAATAGAACCAAGACTCAAACTTGGCAGCTAGATCAGGTCCAACAACATTTACAATGTGTTTTTGGACATTATCTAAAAGAGAAAGGACATCATTATAAGTTCCAATTCAAATAAAAAAGTATAATTCTATACAAGAACATTATTAAAGCAGAGAATGAAATTAAAAGCAAGTAAAGTTTTTTTTCCTTTGATACATTTTCATAAAAAGTCAGTTGTGAAATTAATTCAAAAACACATTATGTAGAAAACTTAGTAAATGTGTTGCCATTTACCAATAAAGGATAATAATTAGCTTAAAATATCTATAGTTTTATTTAAGTTAAAATTTACCTGTTGCAACCCCAAAGAAACCCCAAGCACTGAAGAGAGTTAACAAAAAGAAAAAATTCAACAATTTAAGAATATTTTCCAGCCATACAATATAAAGTGCAATAAAATCTTTTTGTTATTACAATTAAAGTTGTAGAATAAAGTTCTGCAACATAAATAACACAACATAATAACACAAACTGCTTTGCAAAATCATCTTTGCAATGCAAGTGTGCATGAAGGAAATCCTGAATGATTAAAAGAAAATTTAGATAGTATAGATTTATAGAGGAGGTAAAGTTGCACAAGAATGTGGTTTATATAGGGAAACTGCTTGACTTGGTAATAAAAATTAAAGATATATAGGGTGCTAGCTAACTTTGTGTCACCGTGTTAAAAGCAGTATTTCAAACTGCTAATGAAATCAAAATTATGAACTTAAAAGATTAAAAAATTAAATCAAAGTAAAATAAGATAAATGTTAAACATATATATTCAAGTATTTAATACAATTTAATATAAGGTTAGAGTTAAACATTAAAAAACAAAGTTACAACCCATAATAACAAATTATTATGCTAATTCTTTTGTTTTGGAATTATATGGTTGAAAATAGGGAATTTTGTATTCTTGGAGCTCCTTAAAAAATAGGAAATCTTTTTTTTATTTCTTAGTCTTGGAACATTAAAAACGTTTTTAAACTTCTAAGCTTTATATAGGAAAAAAATTTTAACAACAAACAATGAAAAATCCTGATATCCTTTGAACCTATGCCTACAAAAAAACATAAGAAAACTATCATTTTTGATATCCTTTGAACCTCTGCCTACAATAATATATAAGAAAGCCAGGTTTATAAATGATAGATTCTAGGAATCTAAATGTGTAATTTTTCCATTTTGGAGTTCAAAAATTTGCTAAATATTATTGGAGCTTAGAGGTGATAAGAAGTTAGAAAGACCAAAACACAACACCCTGATAAAGTATGTATTTCCTTTGTGCTTTGTGACAGAATTAGGTCTTCTTTGAGCACTTTAATAACATCAAATAAAAAGAAAAGAAAACTTTATAAAATCTCTAATGAAACTCTAGATTTAACAAATAAAAACTAAAGCATTTTTCAAATATAAAATAATATATATAATAATAATATATATAGCAAACTATATAAGATAGATTTTATAATCATAGTATAAAGATCCACTTTTAGAATGTTAATAGTAAATGCATAAATATAGTAGTATGTAATATAAAGAACCAGTAAATATAATGTAATATAAAGTATATGTAATATAAATATAATAGTATGTGCAAATAAAAAAAATTTTATTACTTAAAAAATCTCAGCCTATAGCAACTGTGTACTAGTCAAGTTCAGTCTCAGTCAGTTAGTATGTGTGTGTTGTATGCATTAAGTGTTTGTATAGTTACCATACTTGGCTTCATTTATTCTTGCAAGAAGAGGTTCAATCCAACCAGGTGTGGTTTCACAATGTGAATCTAGGAAAATCAAAACATCTCCACGTGATTTTTCAGCACCAGCCAATCGCGACCTTATTAATCCAGATCTTTCTTCATTGCGTACAACCTGAATCTTGTCCGAGAGTTCATTCAAATGTTTAACTAATGGAATTTTTAAGTCGTCTAAAAAAAGTTAATTTTCATTGAAAAATGATAACCTTGTTAATGTAATATAGTTACAAAAGAAAAAGAAAATTGAACAACTATTTTTGATACTAATATGTTAATAATACCAAAATTTTAATATTTCTGCAAAAGGTTTAATTTAATGCACTGATATATTTCATATGAGATGTGTAATCACGTGTATTTAGGTTGGATTTAATCTTTTCAGTATTGTTGAGAATGAACCAGAATAAATAAAAGAAAGATACACAACACATTACAAATTATATGTATTTTAAGGTGTATAATAAAATGATATTGCATTTTAAAAAGCATTTTTAGAGCTTGTACTATATTACATGGTTGTATGTTTTTATATGACATCACAGCTGCAAAAATAAAATACATTTTCAGCAAAAATGACTTAATTGGTTAACAAAGAAGTGTATAAATAATATCTCACAACATACGAAAACAAAAATGATTCATTATTTGCCATTTCAGTAAAGTTCAAATACCATTATGTTCAGAAAAAAACTTAAGAAACATGCAAAACTTAAATCTATCTTGACTTGTGTTCAGTTTGTATATGGAATGTTTCTAATGTTATTTTAAAAGTTGTTTTAGGAATATACATACTTCATTATTTATTAGAAATGTATATTTTTTAAATGATTCATTGTTTAAAAAAAATTGTTTTTAAAACTATTATAACTGTGCTACTAAATACACCAGGTAATAATTATTAAACTCAGCTGAGAAGCGAGTTGTGAAGTGAGTAAGCAAAGTATTTAAATTCATTGAATCTTAAATTCATTAAATCTGAAAGCAAACTTGGAACAACACAGTTTTATCTGTTCTGTAATGGATGCGGGGCACAATATCAAAATAGAAATAGTTTTGATGGTTCAAACTAAAGACATTTTAGCAGTGATCATGATGCAACCTTAAAGATAAAGATCCAATTACATTTACAATGTGCTTTTGGACCTTGCCTAAAAGTGAGAGGGTTGTTATTTGTCAATATAGAAATGTCAACAATATTATGATAGTTGTTTGTAGTAAATAAATAAGTTTTGTTGGAGCTTAAATCCATAAGCCACTTCTTGCCCCAAGCTGTTACAGAAGAGAGATCAGAGTAAAGGTTGGCTGCTTGTTCTAAGCCATCAAAAAGTGAAGACTTCTTGTCAAAATAAGAGTATAAATTTGAGTTGTCAGCAAGTAGAGCCACTTTAGATAGTCTGGAAGAATGTTATTGTAGATAAGAACAATACAGGAGCAAAGATAGAACCTTGCGGTACTCCTAAAATAAGTAACTTACTTCAGGAGTATCGAAATAAAGAAGAGTGTAGACTAAAGTCTCTAGAACCTAACATCTGAAGATTTAGTAAACTGAGAATAACAGAGCTTAGCATCAGACAGCTCCTTTTTACATTGGCTTCTAGCAATAATAAAAAGATAATTTTTCTTAAGAGAGATGTTCTTGTGAAAAAGATGAAAAAAATGATTATGGTTTAATATAGCAACTGCACAAAAAGGTGAAAAGTGTAGAGCAGAATAAGACTTGAACCAACAGTTTTTAACAGCTAACAGTTTTTTAATTGATAATTAGCATAAGCTATATATTTTTTTTGCATTAATTATTTGGAACATTAATATAGTGTTCATTTGGTTTATAAACCAGATTAAAATATATAGAAAAGATTAATAAAATATTTAGTCTGAATTGAAAAAGGAGTTTTTTGAAAAAAAATTTTTAATACAATTTTTGTATTTCACAAAATGTATTAAAATTTCTTTAAAAACACAAACATAAGACAGTGCAAATATTTACTATTTTCATAATGAAATATTTATCATAATATTCATGAAAACCAACAAGAAAAAATAAAAGTTTTCATATATGAAAATTTTCCCTTGCCACCTGTCAAAAAAACGGATTGTTAGACACCGTATGACTCCTATTTTAAATATTCTAAATTTTATATGCTTGGATCCTGTAGGTTAGTTACGAGGCTCATTTATGCATACTTGATAAGGAGGTATATGGATATAAAAATATATGTTTACTATTTATTTAGATGCTGGTATACAATAACTTTACAGATTTGTACAAACTTTAGTATTTATATGGTGTAGTATTTGCCTAAAAGGAAGATTATGATCAGATAAATGTGTGGTATGACTCTAACAAGACAAGAAAAAAAATTTCGACAGAAATGCATCAACAATGTTTGTCAGAGAAGATTAAAAAGGATTTAGGTATCATCATTAAGAGAGGTAGCAGCTTCAGGAGGAAATGGTAGATATAGAAGTAAAAAAACTTGGAGAGAGTGCATTGCATATGGCTTTAGTTTAAAAACAAAAATGGATATTTTATTTTAAATAAACAGCATAAAAGAAGAAGCTAAAGCTTGATGATGTTGATGATTATAATGATAATCATGTTGATCACGAATTCTTGATATATTATATATATGCAAATGTATAAAATATATTAAGAATTTCGAATTAAAAACATATACTTAGGTATGTACTAATATTTATGCAGTCCCATTCGCAAACCTGGCTATGTGTGTGTGTGTGTGTGTGTGTGTGTGTGTGTGTGTGTGTGTGTGTGTGCGTGTGTGTCTATATATATATATATATATATATATATATATATATATATATATATATATATACATATATAAATGCAGCATTAAACGCACAGAAATCAGGAAAATGCTGCTACATTGACTGAGGGTTTGGGATGGGCAGTAATCTTTTCTTTTATTATTTTTCATTTTTTTCTTCTGAAAAATTAAAGCGTACATTCTTACCTTAAGAGCGCAAAAAATGGAAATTTTGACCTAACATAATAATTGAGCATAGTAGTCATGCATGGTTGTCAAAAAATTTCTTCGATAAAATGTAGTTTTAAAGAAAGCACTAATAAACCAGACCAGAAAAAGCTTACAAACTTAATAATTTTTTTTCTTTTCCTTAAATGATAGATTGCTAGCCCTAACCAAAGCCTTAGTTGATGTAGCAGCATTTCTTTGTAGCAGCAGGCTATAAGATAGTCGATGTAGCACTCTGCGCATGTTTTAAAATTGTTTTTAAAAAATAAAAACAAAAACACTACTAGCTGAAAAACTTTTGGTTTGCGGTTTCTTAAAAAACAATAAAACTAATGTACTTCTGCATTATTTCAATTGCTTCAACTTTTAGACAACATAAAAATGTAGCTTATTTGTTGAAGTACCATAAAACCTTTATGGTACTTCAACAAATAAGCTACATTTAAGGTTATGCATTGCTTTGAGAAGCAATGCATAACCTTAAATGTACTTAAGGTTCTTAAATGTAACCTTAAATGTTCTACAAGAACTTAATAAGACATGCTCAGTTTTTAACATCTTTAGTAAAAAATTCCGGTCTTGCATTTTAATTTTTACTTTTTGTCAACAAAATATGGAAAAAACTTTCGGACAACATATAAGAGTTCTATATATACATATATATATATATATATATATATATATATATATATATATATATATATATATATATATATATATATATATATATATATATATATATGTATATATATATATATATATATATATATATATATATATATCTACGTGCATGTATATATTTATAAATGCACTCTAACATAAAATAAACTAATTTATATTTGTTATACCATATACACTTTTGTCATCTACAAGAATAATATCAACAAGTAGCTCAGGTGGTGTGCGATTCAATACACTATGTACCGTTCGTAGTAATACACTAAGAGCCTCGTTATGGAAACAAATAACAACACTTGCTGAAGGCAATTTTTCAGGATAGAGATGGTGTTTTTTGGCGCAACTAAAAAAATAAATTTTTTTTTTTAGATTGTTGTATCTACATTTAAAAAAACTTAAAGCCAAACTAACAGAATAAAATAATTAACGCAAAATACGTTATACATTATAATAAAATATTATGCACTATAATGTAAAAAATATGGTAATAGAAGTATAATAAAAATGCAATAGATGTAATACAAAACCAATCTTAACCAATTTTATCATAACCCGCTTTTCTGTACTTGTTACATATATCTATAAATAAACTTGTTTATAAGATTATTTAAATGAATAAAACTATTTTGAATTCACCCTTTGCATTTTTGAAATTATAAACCAAAATAAATTTATATCATTCTGTATATATATATATATATATATATATATATAGAGAGAGAGAGAGAGAGAGAGAGAGAGAGAGAGAGAGAGAGAGAGAGAGAGATTTTATCCACCCTGCTGAATAGCAGCATCTGTTATCCCAGTTTTTAAAAATTCTGGAGAATGATCTGACTAGTCTAACTACTGTCTCATTAGTCTTCTTCCTATCATAAGCAAAGTTTTTGAGTCTTTAATTAACAAACACTTAATCTCTTATCTTAAATTTATTAACTTTCTTTCTGATCATCAATACAAATTTTGGTATTTTCATTCTACTGCTGGTTTGTTAACAGTAATAACCAATAGGTTTTAATGTGCATTAGATAGGTGTGGAAAGGCTAAGGCTATCGCTCTCAACATTTCTAAAGCGTTTGATAAAGTTTGGCATGCTGGTCTTCTCCATAGGCTTTCTTCTTATGGTGTATCAGGTAACATCTTTAAGTTATTGAATCCTTCCATACCAATCGTAGTATAAAAGTTGTCCTCAACAGATAGCACTTTTCCTCATGCCCAGTAACTTCAGAGGTTCCTCAACAGTCTATCCTTAACCCTATATTCTTTTTATGTTACATAAATGATCTCCAATAAATTTTGACATAAAAGGTGGCATTATTCACTGATGATACTATCATTTATTCTTGGCTTGATAAGTAACCAAAACTCTCTGATTGTTTGGAGGTGCATTTAAGCTTAAAAAGGATCTCACTTTTGCTATAGCATAGGGCTCTCAGTGGCTGGTGAACTTTAACTCAGATAAAACTTAATTTTTTTCAGTTAATTGTTATAGCAATAATCTAGATCTTTCTATATTTATGATGCCTTTTCTTCTTTAGACAAGGTGCAAGAATGCATTGTAAACATAGTTGGCCCTGCTTTTGCAGCCAACATCTAACCATTGTCACATTGTCATAATGTTGCTTCTCTTTCTCTTTTCTATAAATATTATAATGGACACTCCTCTAAAGAGCTAGATAACTGATTCATATAACTTGCAATCTTTTAAGTTGTCTGTTAATCATTATCTTGCTCTATAAACTTCATCTTTTCTCTTCCAGTAACTTCTAACTCTAATAGTGGTTGTTTGCAGCCTTGTTGAATGTGAAGATGTTTAAAAAAAAAAAGGTAATCCAGGTTTACCTTAACTACTTTGATATCTGAGTAAGGTTGACATGGGTTAGGTTAAATGCTTGTACCCATCATTCATTGACTATAGTTTAAATATTTCAACAGATGCTGTAGCCAGATGTTGAATGAACAAGTATAAGGTTCTCTATCATGCAGGCAAGTTCGAGAGAAATAAATGCCAGAAGCATCTTAGGAATGTTCTACAAGAACTTAATGAGACATGCTCAGTTTTTAACATCTTTAGTATTATTGCAGAATTTAAAAATTTCAATTTAATTTTTTAGGCCTACTTTGGATTAATTCTCCAGCTGGATTTTGCAGAAAAAATTTAAGCTTTTAAAAGGTGCAACTTGATGATAACTAATTCAAACAAACATTCTGAACTATGAATGCCTTTTACCGCATCAAGAATTTTATCATTCACAAAGGATCCTTCTTAAGTTCCGATAGTGAACAAACTGTTTAAAATTTACATCAAGATTTTCATCAACATTTTTCAACGAATATGCAAAACAATTATCATCCAGAGTACAATGTAAGACATTTGAGCTGCATAACTGATCTAAGCAGTAAGCATCTTTAAAGAAATGCTAGCAGAATCTGAGTTATTAGAGATTAGGTAGCAGAAAACTGTAGGTTATGGTTTATAATGAAATAAAATTATAATGAAATCAAAAAATGTAATCAGAGAATACTCTTGATGGTAATAAAGTTAAAAAATACGGTTTAAATAGTCAATTTTTTTGCTGTCCTAAAGCTATAATAGCCATAGTTTAATGGTCTTTATGCTGTATTATGGTAAATCATATTTCAACCAAAATAGATTTTAGCGGCAAACCTGATGTTTTTAGTGGAGTTAGGTATCTTAATTAAAATAAAAAATACTTGGTTTGCACAAAAAATTGTCTGTTAAAGAGAAATTAATTATTACAAGAAAAGCAAAACTAAAACTGCTATAAACTTAATTTGAGCATTCAAATTAATTTCCTTTTTTGTGGACAAAATTAAAATATTTCAAAATTTACATCACAGGGCACCTAGATGTGTAAGCTATCACCCCATAAAGGTCTTGGGTCAAATCTAGGTTTGCATTTTCTGGTTTCGTGATAACCATGAATACATCAAATGTCAACAGATATAAATACCGAAACTTTCAGAAAAATTAAAATCCACACCTAATGATGTTGCATATAGAGGATATTGACAGTTGACCACCAACAACAAAATCATCTATCTAATCAACAAATACCTACCATTAATTATACATAACTAATTAAATATTTTTATAAATTTATTGCAGCAGTCACATTGGTAAACATGCAAATATATTTCATATCAAATTAATTTTGACACATCATAAGAAAAAATATATTTTCGAATGATGTGTCAATCTTACACCACTTTACCTTTTAAAAAAGTTCTATATCACAGGTGTTTTAACTAAAAGAACAAATAAAAATTTATTTGGGTAACTAGTTAAAAAATCTTCAATACTAATCAAAGTTAATCAAGGAATATAAAACTGGATTAGATCAGAATATGAAAAAATTACTTAGTTTTCAAATCTACACTATAATCAAAACCAATTGTTGAAGAATTAACAAGTCATTGAAATGTTCAACTTTAAACTTAAGAGCTGGACTTTGATAGATTATGATATAAATTAGTAAAAGTATTTATTTTTTAAAAGTATTGCAACCTGAGTTTCAAAATGAGCAAATTAACATAATTAAAATTATCAGGTAAAAAACACTACTGATAGCCATTCCAAGCCATTTATCTTTTTTTAATCGACATTTTTATACATGATTAGTATGGTTAAAGAGAGAAAAAAACTTTAAAAAAAAAACTTTAAAAATAAGTTATTGCATTTTTTTGTACTGAAAAACTGATGGGGGAAATCGGGCGATATAATAATGACTTTGATTTATTTTATTCGTCATTTAAAATAAGTTTCACAATGATTTTATAACAGAAATATTACGCGTGAAATAAAAAATTTCAACCTGAACTGGCAGAGATGAATAAAAATGAGCAACTGCTTGTACTCAGAAATTGGTCAGCTTTTCGTAAATAGAAACTTTAATAATTTTTATTCACGTACAGCTAACCAATTACTGAGTAATTTGCTTAACATTACGTGAATAAAAATTTTACCAAAACTACCAAAGTTTTACTTGCTCACGAGTAAAAGCAATTGCTCATTCTTATTCACCCGGCCTAAAGCTCATTTTTATTCACCCGGCCTCTTGACAGCTTTTCGAGCGGATCTGACATAAACTTCTAGCGTATTACGTCATATTAAATTGATCTCATTAAAAAAGTCCAATATTCTAAGTGATATTTTTATATAATTAGTTTTTACTGCCACTAAGTTACAAGTTATCTAACAGCAAGATAAAGTATAAGTTTTAAACTTGAAAGATTTTCTGATTATAAAATAATTATGATCGTCGTTAATAAAAATAAACAAACAAGTTTTCTGAAGGATGTTAGTTTTCGTAAAGACGACAAATGTAAACAAGCAAAATAAAAAACTTATTGCATACGTGAATGCCTAAAATCTTTAATTTCCATTTATTAGCCATGCCTAAAATCTTTATTTTCAGAATAATACCTTGTGTGCTTGGGCAAATTTAAAAACAAGGTGGGAACTTCAGATTCAATTTTAGGTATCAGTAGTTACAAAAATTATATAAAATACCCTTTAATTTTAGAGTCACTTGTTATAACTTTAATAGTAGTTGTTCATAGAGTTGTTAGAGTATATAGTTCATAGAGCAGCCGTTGGTCAGTGGTTAGTTCTGAGCCTATTTTTGACATTATTAGGGAAGGAGGCATAAACTTAGGTAAATGCTCTTCCGTGCTGCTCTGTGATAAGACCATAACTTATGGTCTTATCACAGATTTATAATCTTATCACAACTTATGGCATACGGGGTTCCTGGAGCACTTTAATAAACAGAAATAATAAATAAATAAACATGAGTTTAAAAACTTGAAGGATTTAAAACGTAACACTACACTATTTTTTATTTACAAAAGTAACTATAACAAATATTAAAATATAGCTTGACCATTTTACTAAATAAATAGCAAACTTTATTTCAAGTGGTTCACAAATAGCGATGCAGCCTGGTTTGGTTTAATTCTATTTTTAGTGATATAAAAAAACGAATATATGCAGAACAATTTTTCATAATCAAAACACGCTTAATCTTAAATTTCAATGATGACGACAATAAAAACCGGTTTGCGTAGTTAAAAATCGATTTTTCAATGGCGGGGTGAACTTTTTTTAAAAGATATGCAAATAATACTTCATTTCGTGCTTTTTAGATAAAAGTTCATCAAACTACAGCACAGGAGTATGGGGTTGAAAAAAAAGTCATAACCCTAGTGTACATTTTAATAACCTGATTATTATTATACCGAATGTTATTACAGTTGATGTAAACTTTTTTTAATGTTTTGTTCAATTAAAGGTGTTTTTGTTATTTGGAATTAATAACATTTTTCATTCATGCGGACGATCCTTAATAATATATATTCAATAATATTTATTGTTAAAGAAAAAATTTATTATTACAGGCAATATATTAAACAAAGTGAATATTTTTGTTTGCTTAGATTTTTAAAAGAATAAAAAGTGATAAAAGAGTACAGTGACTTTTGAATTTGCTCTATCTTACATTTTATCTGTTTGGTTTCTGAAAAAAAGTAACAAGTGGTAAATAGTACTCTACATTTATAAAAAATATAATGTTTTCATATTTAAGATTCTTTTTTAAAAAACAGTTAGATAGCATGTGCAATTGAATCAATATAGAAATGAATATTTTATAAATTAGGATCAGCATATTTTGTTATTTATAAGTATTTTTCATTTATAATAGGCGGCAACATTTTATAACTTCATTGATTTTTTTATTTATTATTTTATTTTTTGATTTAATATTTGAAATAAATTTTCGTTTTTTAAAGCGTATTTACTTTTTTCTTTTTCTTTTTTAATCAAACTACGTTATATATTTGGATTATATATATATATATATATATATATATATATATATATATATATATATATATATATATATATATATATATATATATATATATATATATATATATATATATATATATATATATATATATATATATATATATATATATATATATATATATATTCAACAACAAGTTGATGCTTAAGGAATTGCAGGATCTAAAATATGTAAAATTAAACATTAAATGAAGAATTCAATGTTACAATTATATCATTTATTTCTTACTATTTTATCAAAATTATTGTTATAAATTAATTCTTATTATTTATTTAAACTACAAAGAAACTTTAATTAATCTAAATCTAATAGAAACTAACAAAGGGCAATTTTTTTTCTAATATGTAAGGCTCTCAAAAATAAAATAAACCCGACTGAATTGTGTCTTATATCGAACTAATAGATTATATTCCTCAAAAAACTTACTATAACTTGAAAATCGTCTTCTTTGGGGGATCCCACTCCCCCGTAGAATCGCCCGTCTATTTATGTATGTATGTATGCAGAGCCGATTTTAGGGGAGTAAGGGGAAGTTCCACATCGCTAAAGAAGATGATTTTCAAGTTATAGTCGGTTTTTTGACATATATAGTCGGGTATTTGACACAATTCAGTCGGGTGAATTTTAGTTTTGGGGACAATTTTTTTTTTAGGTATAATTGGTACTTTTTAAGGACACCCTCCCCTTCCCCCTCTTTTTATTTGTTAAATAGCCTCTGTATATATGTATGTATTAATCCTTTCCAAATATTACCATTTTAGAATAGGTTGTTCAAATAACATGTTAAATTCTCTGGATTATCAATTATTTTTCATTGGATGGCCATTTTTTTTAAGAAGTAAAACTTAATTTTCAAGAAGTTAAAGAAGTTAACTTAAAGAGGTTTTTTAAGAAAATGAACAGCTTGCTCAATTATCACTTATCAAAAAAAAAACTTTTATCTTATAAATATTTTTTTTGCTTTTATATGGGTTCTGAAATGACAAAAATGTCACCCTATATTCTACTATAAAAATAAACGCGTACGCAAAAAATGAACAAGAAGTTGAAAAGGTTCAATGGAAAAGTTATTACGCAATGGAAAAGTATTAAGCATATGTAAATTACAGGGGTAGGGTTAAAGATAAAAGCAAAAAAAAAAAAAAAACTTACTGTTCTCCTCTTATATCATTTTGTGTTCTATCGAGAGATATTTTATTACTAAGAACAGAGTTAAAGGAATGATTTTTGAAAATTTTTTCTGCTAAAATTTTTTCTTCTTCTGAATCAAGGTATGATGCAGTTCCACCTTCTCCTTTTGCAAACAATATAGGCAATTTTTTACTAGCATCATATACAGCGCGTTTTTTTAGTTTTATTGTTTGTTCTTCTGGAATATATTTACTTTTATAAAAATCTTCATTATATTGAGATTTAAACCAAGAAAAATCAAAAAACTTTTTTATATGGGGAGCTAAAGGATAAACATTGACGTCTTGCATATAATTAGAGTCTGCACGTCGATTAGAAGTAAAGGCAAGTTTTTCGAGACTTGAGTGCATCACGCCATTATTGTAAACAATAACCAAAATAATGTTAATAAAAAACCATATCGTTGTTGCAAGAATTATGGAAAAAAAAACTTTTCGCGTAGTGAGCTTTGCTTCAGTCAATGTCATTTTCAAGTCTGCTTGGTTATTTAAAATTTTCCGGGTCTCACATGTAGACTTTATTGTTTAACCTTCTGTTTAATTTTTATAAACTTATACCATGTATAGTATTTCAATAAGGACTCAATAAAGACGAATATTTCTAATTTACAAAGACAAAGTTTTAAAAATTAACGTAGCAATAACATACACTAAATGTTTTATCAAACTTTTGCTTCATTACTTGTAACTTATATAATAACTGTTTGTATGGAAACAGACATTTTTTAGCCATTGTTACGTAACCGAGTGACGCGAAACTTAGTGGTAATCAAGTGATATTTTTTTAATTAAGCAAGCTTAATAACCTCAATTAGAGATCCAAAAAATAAACAGTTAAAATAACAAAACAACTAAAGTTAAATTTTGTGGTTTTGTATTAAAAGTAAAATTGTGGTATCGGTGATAAGTCAGGTTTAAAAATAAACTTAGGCTTTTTTTTAAAGTTATTTTATTTTATTTATAAAGAGGAAAACTTAATTATAATTAAATAGCACTATATAGTTTTAGTATACAAACACCTTATGCGCGTGCGCAGTTTAAAATTTTTCTTATTTCAGCGGAAATTTTTTTAATTTTTAAATTAAGGTTTTATAACAAATGATAAATAACATTGACGACGTAATTATTTTTGATAAATTTTGCAAGATTTTTTACTATTCTGAAGCGATCGTTATACAATACACAAAAAATATAAATTTTCAAAACTAGATTAGATGTCACTAATATAGTTACAACCTAGTTCATCTCAAAACGAAAAAAATCTTTTGAGATAAAACGATTTTAAAAATAAAAACTTTGGGAGACCATATATTAGAATATTTTTATAACTTATTTTAAAAAATTAACATCTTAGATAACTTTTTTTATAATTAGCTTAGGCTAAAACATCTGACATGGTATTTAAACTTATCCTTGTAAAATTCTTTTTGATATTATATACATTGTTTCTAGAAATATTGTATATTATATCAAAATCCCCTAGAATTATAAGGTGTTACTCTATGTTTTAATTTAATTTTATAACTTATGTTTTTTCCGCAACGTCTTTACTTATAACTTAAGTTTCAATACAATAGAAAAACATTCTGAGACACATAACACTATCGATAACTTAACATTTCCAAAAAGTGGTTATAGAACAAGATCATCCAAACGTTGCGCATATTAACATATGAAATATGAAATGGGCGCGCATATTAACATATGAAATACGCAAATCTAGCGGAGGTAAATAAATCAAATCGACAGAAGTTTTTGATATAATTGTCAGATATGAATATCAAACATAGAGCTTTTTTAAAAAAATTAATAGAACTATACTTTCAGCATTTTTAAACGGTTATAAAAAGCTGAAAATATATTTAAATCATTAGATTTAAAATTTCCAGAGTTTTCAAAAGATACCTGTTGATGCTCTGACAATATTTTTAAGCTTAAGAAAAAAAAATTCACGAGTGTATATATATGTAGGCACTATTTCCATTACTTGGATTGAAAGAGCTTGATAATATCTTTCTAAAGATTTCTCTATTATGATCATTTTAAAAAAAGAAAAAAGTTGTTAAGTTTTGAAGAACCAAAATAATAAACTGTTAATAATATTAAAATTAAAAAAAAAGAACGAAAATCTAAACTTTAGATTTAGGGTTTGCAACTGGGGCCCATATGGGAAACCCATCGGGAACCCGCCGGATCTTGGCCGGGTTTTCCTCTGGGGCTCATATGGGTATGCCGGCCGGGTATCCCGTAAGGGTCCCGCGAGATTTACCTATTGCAAATCTTGAAAAACTACGTTTAAATGTTTAAAATTTACAAAAAAAGCAAATATATATATAACTTGATTGGTTTATTTCAAAAAAAAATAATTAAAATTACAGTCAAAATTAAGCAAACTTTTAAACGATTCTGTATTCGTGTATCGAATGCTTTCACGGTTGTCTCGCGAATTGGAAGCTCCTCCATTGTTGTTTAAACGACTTCTTTGAAAACCTCTTTACACAATATCTCGTTTCAATATGACCTATAAAAAAATTAAAGTTAACTGTTATTCTTAAATTTTATAGGTAACAAATTTTTTTTAATATGTTATAAAACTCTTACGATTTCGCCTAAAACTTAACCATGTGTCTCGTTCTCGTTTCTCGTGAGAAATGGGACTTCTCGTGAGAAACGAGAAATAGAAAATTCTCGCGAGAAGTAGAAAGAGACTTAAATATTAAATTATTTTCTAAATTAAAAATTATTATAATTTACAAAATGCTTAATAACTTGTTTTTTTAATTAATTAATATTTTGACTCCGTGATTTTAATAAATCTAATTAAAAATTTAATTTGTTTTTGACAAGAACAAATTAAATTTTTAATTAGATTTTTTTAAAAAATCAAATTAAAAAATTTTAATAAGATTTTATATATTTTTAATTAGATTTTAAATACTAAAACTTTTTGTATAAAATGGTGCACTTTTGACTTAATTTCATTAGTTTACCAGTGGAATTCAACGTGACACATATTGTTCATATTGAAAAAAAATATTCTTGCCTCATTTCAACGATCAAAAATGTCACCAAGAAAAAACAATACCGGAGATTTTTTCAAAATACAAATGACGGTGCTGAATGCAAGGCGTGCAAAAAGTCTTTAAAAACAAAGGATGGAAACACAAGCGGACTTCATCGTCACCTCGATAAAAAACACAGCCAAGACTACGTTGAGTATTCTGAAAAAACTGACGACTCTCTTTTTCCTCCTCCTAATAAGAAACAACGAATCATGGTCGAAATGTATAATATATATATATATATATATATATATATATATATATATATATATATATATATATATATATATATATATATTTCAGGGCGTAAACTAGCCCTGTGAGTCCCATTAAATGTGGTATTACTTAATGCTCATAGTATTAAAAAAAAAATTTATGTATATATATATATATATATATATATATATATATATATATATATATATATATATATGTATGTATGTATGTATGTATGTATGTATGTATGTATGTATGTATGTATGTATGTATGTATGTATGTATGTGGTATTACTTAATGCTCATAGTATTAAAAAAAAAATTTATGTATATATATATATATATATATATATATATATATATATATATATATATATATATATGTATGTATGTATGTATGTATGTATGTATGTATGTATGTATGTATGTATGTATGTATGTATGTATGTATGTATGTATGTATGTATGTATGTATGTATGTATGTATGTATGTATGTATGTATATATATATATATAAATATATGTGTATATGACAACATATATAAATATATATATATATATGTTGTCGTCTTCCGTAAAAAGCTCTGGCTGTTGGCAAAAATTTACTTTCACTCCAAATACACTCTTTGAACTTTTCACCAGCCAGTCTCTTGATGATTATTCTCGACTTGCAATTTATCACCTCAAAATTGGATTCGTTGCTGAAAATAACTTTGGCCCAGTCTTCTACAGACCAGTGAAGTTTTTCTCTACACCACATCTTTTTAGGCGATCTTAGACTTGCAAAAGTGGTTTTTGAGCAGCGACATACCAATCTAAGCCTTACTTATTTAGGCATCTTTGTACAGTCCATCTACTAATACTAACATTACCAGCCATATTTGTGAACCCTTCAGCAAGTTCGCGGTAAGAAATTTTAGGGTCTTGTCTAACCTTTCAATAGAGATAACTTTGGTCTCTTGAAGTTAGGTTTTAAGGCCGACCAAGCCTTAGTAAATCTTTGACATTATGTAGCTAATAGCTTTTCAACCTTGTTTGTACAAATTTAGGCAAAACATTGCACATTTGAACTATTTCTTGTTGACTTTTTGTTTCATCTTTTAGCAGACCTACAATTTGCCATCGTACCTTGCCTGAAACAGCTTTTCTGTTCATTTTTGTCTTTTTTCTTTACCAAATATATGCTAATAAGATATAAATATGATAATTTTATTTTAGTTTCGAAAGAACGTTTATATAGTTGAAAAGAAATCAACCACCAAATATTAGATTGCTCGGATACCATTTTGTTGAGATATTTCAACTTAAGTCGTTATATTTTAGTTGATATTTTTGCTACATTAGAAATACAGGTATGTTCTAATTAAATTAATAATTACTCAAGACTGGTTAACCTAATGAGTTCCAATTATATACCATTCGATAGAGAATCAATTATTTAAGACATTTAATATGCTTTTAATCATGTTAATTAGTTGGTTTCAAAGATAATTGTAAAAAAAAAAAAAAAAATTTCACACAAACAAAGTAGTGACTCTATATTTATACAACCCACTGTATATATATATATATATATATATATATATATATATATATATATATATATATATATATATATATATATATATATATATTGAATTCTACCAAAAAATTATGTAGATAATCAAAAATGGAATAAGGTTTTTGGGCACCACTTTTTAAACAAATCTCTAACAACCCAATTTGGGTTGCCCAAAATTGTGAGTCCTAGGCAAAGGCTCTGGCAACAACATTTATAAATAGCAACAACTTTTGGCAAATTTTTTACATAAATTTTTTTTACATGTATGTTTAAATTTCGTCACTATTTTAGATTTTTATTGAATAATTCCGTATATGTTTTTTTAATATAAAATATTCAAGGATTATTATTTTTTAATACTATCAGCTATCAAGTTGATTGAACTGACTTGATCAGCTTCAGCTTTAATTTGAAGTTAATGAGTTTAAAGCTGAAGCTGAAATATCAGCTGCAACCCCTAACCTACAGACAACATAGTTAATGTGTAATGTATATACTTTATCATAATACATGTGTTTTTTTATACTTGAATACTTATTTTTTTATTTTATAATACATGTGTTTTTTTAATACGTGTTTTTTTATAATATTTAATACATAAGAAAATATTGACTTTTGCCCGATATTCTTTGTATAAAAATAATACTTTCTTACATTACTATAATCATGGTAATAAACAAAGGTAACATTTACTCCAATCATTATATTTGTCCCCAAAAGTTTATGCAATTCTATCATACATACTAATTTTAATAAACAAAATTATTACCATTATTATTATAATTATATTTACTAACCTGTCATTACTAATATTTATCAAAAATACGTTGTAGTTGTTGAAGTCACTTTTACTCATATCAGTATGCAAATATAGTTAACAGTCAGAGTGCACCAAGCAGAAATATTATTATACATGCTGCAAAATACAAGATATATACATAAGGTACATATCATACAAGACCTATTACATGGAACTTAATACTTTTATCCCAGTATTTTTAAATTAAGTTATGAAAAACAAAAACAGTGTCCAACTTACTATAACTGAGTTATAGTAATTATTATTTACTGTAACTGAGTTATAGTAAGTTACTATAACTGAGTTATAGTAAGTTATTTAAAATAAGCATACGGTCATGATCTATATAATAAGTTTGAATGCAAAAGTTCATATTAATAAAAACTTTATCAGTATTGTAAACATAAGTTAAGTATTATAAGTATTTACAAGTATAAGTTATTATTAATAATAATAACTTATATATAAATTAATATATAACTATATATATTATTTTATATATAATTATTATATATATAATAACTTACATATAGTATATTAATGATACTATTTATAATAATATATAATTTTATATAAATAACTTATATATCAATAACATAACTTATACATGTTATTATGTATATTATGATATTATTGTTAACATTACAAGCGTATAATTTTAAATCAAAGTCAGAAAATATCAATGATTAAAAAATGAGGTAGATGCATAACAATAAAGCCATTTTTTCATTTATATGTAAACACCTAATATTTACATCTCACCGTGGGAAAACTTCGTTAACATTAGTCATTTTGCTTGCATAAAATATAGAAAAATCAATGGAAAAGAGTGGATATGTAAAAACGATTTAAAAGCTTTAAATTTCCTAAATATAATCTATTCATCACAACATTCGCCTGTTTGCTTTTT
Source organism: Hydra vulgaris (assembly GCF_038396675.1). NCBI lineage: Eukaryota > Metazoa > Cnidaria > Hydrozoa > Anthoathecata > Hydridae > Hydra > Hydra vulgaris. Next base: position 50,515,007 of record NC_088925.1, read on the forward strand.
TTAAATGTTTCTGACTAAACCAATGTTTCGATTAAAGCAGTTATTACCATCACTAGCAGAAACAAAACTTTATATTTTGATCATTTTAAAAATGTCTCAATGGAATAGTTACTTTATGGAACAGTGTCTCAACGGAATAGTTACTTCATGTTTAATTGTTACTGGAAAATATGCTAAACATATATGTTAAACTTTGTAAATTTATTTTTTTTAATATAAAAAAATTCTTTTATAATGGTAATAAATGAAATTTTAAAACGTCTTTGTAATTGAGTTTCACAATGAAAAAATACATCGAAATTTTTTTTCTTTAATTACAATGTAAATAGAATGTATACAAAAACTATAATGCATAAAAGTTAAATTTTTAAATTTATTTCACGCACAATACGAATTATATTTGGCAACCATCGAGTAAGTTTTGTTATGATTTTGTTAATTATCAGTTTAAACCTTTCGGGAACCTTATGGGAAACCAGCCAAATCCCCAGATCCTTCGGCCCTGATAAAAACCAGATAAAGCCCAATCAAGCAAATTTGCTTTATTTTTTAACCAATGGGGCCCGTCCGGATACCAAAACACTTACCCGTTAAAATCCCAGCCCAGACAATAACCATGCGGTACCCGTCTGTCAATGTTGGCTGGGATAACCCTTGCCCCGTCTCTATAACCCTTATAATATTATAACCCTTGCCCATTTTGAAGCCTGTCAAAATTTTGCCAATAACAATCAGATACTTGAACGATTAGGAAAAAAAAAATTGTTTATCAAAAAAATGTGTTTTTTTATTTATCTGATATAATATTTTAGTTTTAAAATATTAAAAATAGCAAAACATTAAAATTTAACATCACCGGAATGGGTTATCAACCTTTGAAACTGGTTTTTTATGAATAAAGTTACATCTAATGTTTGATCATATTCTATAGTGCGATATTTAATAGATAAAAAGAATCAAGACAAATATAATTATTGATAAAATATATATATTCAAATTTTTTTTTTAAACGTTTTTTTCTGAGATATCATTATTTTACTAACTTTGTTTGACTGTGGCAAAGATATTTCAGAAGCGGTTTTACCGAAACTTATCATATTTTGAAAGCTTGTTGATTATGAATCAAGTTGTGCAATAAACCTTAAATTATATGTGTTAAAAACAAAATATAGCCATTTTTTAGTCAACATGGGGAGGGAGAAGGAGGGGGGGGGGTTGAATCAGCATCGCTTTTAAATAATTTAAAGAAATGAAACACGGTCTTAAGGAACAAGTTATTTGCAAAGTTTTTGAGGTTTATTGCATACCTCTAACATCAAACTAGTTATATGCAAAATTTTATTCTATATGATCTTTTGAATTTTGGATTATTTTTGCCACAAAATTTAGCAATTTTCAAGTTTCTGCCATTTAAAAATTGGCCCTATGGTAACCCCAAAAATTTTTTTAAATTATTTTTATCTAATTCACTCCCAACAAGGCTGCAAGCAACCAATGTTGCTTGCAGCCATAAACAGACTACATTAGAGCAATTTAAGGACGAATCAAAGCGATTATTATTATTCATGGATATATCCAACTTTAAATGTTTATTTTACACTAAAAACAATCATATAAAAAATAGATTTAATTGTATCAGTGATTTAATATAATTTAATACAAAATATTTAAAATAAAAAAAATATATATATAATATTACTGATGATGTTAATAATTTATCTAGTGATTATATTAATTATGAAATTTCATTTCTTGTTGTCTTTTATCCTCAAGAAATTTTATTTTTTTAACTTTTTTATTTTTTATTAATATTTTGTTAAACATTTTAGCAATTGTTTAAACACTTCTTAAAAAAAAAAAAAAACTATTTTTTATTTCTAATTATATTTGTTATTTTCGGTTTTCATTTTTATTTGTTATTTTATATATATTTTTACGTTACGGTAATGTAGAATTTATTGCTATTAATTTTTTAAATGGAGCTCGGCGATAAGGCTGAATACGCCTTCTTTTTGCTCCAGCCAATAGTTTATATAACTGTATTTGCAATATAAACATTTTTAAACGGCAAAATAAATAATTACAAAAAAAAAAATGTTAAGTTGCGAGCTTCTAGAAAGCAAGAAGTAGTGTTAAAGGGCAAAGTATTGAAGTGCGAGAAGAAAAAAACTAGATACAAAAAAGTTTTTAGAGCATGAAGAAAAAGATACAGTAAAAAGATGTGACTTTGGTAAAGACAAGTTAAATAAGGTTGGGTTTTCGTTAATGGAACTAGAAATTATAGCTTTCTTGAGCAACGACCATGATAGTATTTTTAGAAAAAAGAAAAAGATGCAACCTTACGAAAATGGGAGAGTGGCTCAAACTTGAAAAATAGAGGAGTCCAACTAAGTATACATCATATGAAACAAGCTTTTGGAGAAGACCAACATACCAAACTTTATTGAAAGCTTTTTATATTTTAAGAGCAGTAACTCTTGTCTTACTGACTTCAACTAATGCACGATAGAATCTTTGTGTTAGAGTAGTTAGCAATTCAGTCGTAGAACAATAGGCAGTAAAACATCAAAAATCATATTGATTATCAGAGAATAAATTATTAGACTCAAAATGGGATGTTAGAAAGTTGTTGATTAAAGACTCAAAGACCTTGAGAAGAAAGAAGACTAATCGAACAATGGTTAGAGAGATCAGAATGCTCTTCAGAGTTTTTAAATATCTAAACCATTTTAAAATGACATTATTTAGCAGCGGAAAAAAAGATTAATTTAAGTACTTATTAAATAGTTTAGATAGTTTGTATCACTTTTATCTTATATATTAAAGAATTGAAGAGAGCTCTAAAAAGAACACTTTTGTAAGACAAAATTTTATCTGGACCACAAGATGTAAAAGTGTCGAATTGAGAAATAACTGTAGGTATGAAAGCCGGAATGATTTGGGTGTCTAACAATTGGTTAACCTGTTCAACTAGTGTGGTAGGAAGAGTATTGTCATTAGATTAAGAAGTCATATAAGAGGAAAAGTTCTTTGCTATTAATTCTAACTTATCTTTGGGCATTAAGATCAGACCCATAGATTAAAAAGACATTAAGATCAAACCAATAAATTCTATATAAAATGTTTAACTTACCTTTGTTAATGGTACTTTTAAAGAATTTCTAAAAGGCTCTAGATCCTAATTTCTGAGATAAGATTTAGTAAACTAGGAATATTGGAGTCAAACAACTGTACAGTTGTGAAAAAGCGGTAAAAGAGCCATTTAAAAAACTGCTGAAGACACCAACTGACTTAAATGCATATACATAATATATACATAAATGCATGAGACTTTGCTCCAGAAACTACTTAACACCGAAAGAAATTATGGCAAGAAGTATAAAAAAAAATTTCTTTTCGAGATAATCAATGTTTTGATTATTGATTATTTTTGACTATTACCAACATTGGCAGACGGGTATCGTATGGGTTTATGGGAGACGAGTATCGTATGGGTTTACTGGGCTTACGGGAACGGGATTTTGATGGGTAAGTAAGGAGATTTAGCAACGAGACGCGGGCGTCATTTGACAACGGCGTTGCGTTATTAATGCGTCTTTTGACTAAGACCATTTAGCCTTTGTTGTGCAACACGTGCTCAAAAATCGTAAACAAATATGGCAGCCAACTACAGTTTGAAATCCGTACAAGATTTAGTTTTTTTTAGCTTCGCCGAGGATTTAATAGATGATAAAGAATTTTTAATTTTAAATGAGTTAAACGAGTCTCGTGAATTATATCCATATTGGAAATATGACAGGTTTGATATCAACACTTAGGATGATGGACAATGTCAAGTTGATTTTCTTTTCAAGAAGAAAGATCTCGTTACCTTGGTTGCTGTTTTTGGCATACCAGAAAAAATTATAACCTCGCAGGGAACTATATGCAGTGGTCTAGAAGGGCTTTGTGTTTTGCTGAAATGACTTGTTTTTCCGTGTAGATACACGGATATGGTGTCTTTATTTGGAAGAAACCCTACAGAGATATGCCTTATTTTTAATAAAATAATTGATTTCATGTTCAAAACCCACCGTCATAGACTTAACAATTGGAATCAACCGATCCTCCAACCTCAAAAATTGAAAGAATATTGCGATGCTATACACCAAAAAGGATCTACATTAAATAATTGTTTTGGATTTATTGACGGTACAGTTAGAGGGATCGCTAGACCTCAATTAGGTCAAAGAGTTGTTTATAATGGCCATAAAAAAAACATGCTCTCAAATATCAAAGTTTAGTATTGCCTAACAGTTAGATTAGAAAACAGATGCTACTATGTTGTCTGAGTCTGGATTGTTAGTTCAATTGCAAATTGAACTAACAATCTTGGCTATAAAATATTAACCATGCTTGGTTTAATAGACAGCCTTTGTGTATATATGGAGACCCAGCCTATCCATTATATCAAACTGTTGCCTTATAAGTTTTTGTCCATGAGCAATTTGCTCTCTCTCTAGTTTTTTATTTTCTTTATCGTATTCTAACTTTTCTTTCAGAAACACAAGTGTGTCTAAACCGCTTCTTCGATTTATAGTTTTTTGTTTTTTTTAAATTATATTATCTTCATCGTTTCGTTTCCGAGTCTCGCTAAATCTTTTCATGGCCTTTGTTCCCATTTCTACTGCCTTATTTTTTTCAATCTCATTTACATGTTTCTTCTGTTGAAACTCATCTTAATTTTTTTTTGGTGTCTGTAAAAATATTATACAAATCTTCTATTAAACTTTCTGTTCGGTAGGATTGTCACCTCCAAGTCCTGATGCTAATTTGGCTTTGCTAGCTTTTGCTTTATACTTTTGTAACAAAATCATAAATCTTTCACAAACACCTCGAGGTGTTGCGACACATCAATCACAATATCAAGAGTATTAATCACATCTGCAACAGAAGACCACTCTTGTCCACGCTCACTACCTCCTTGTTTGTGCAAAAGAACTCCATTTCCAGCTATTTCTCTTAACATAATCTTATTATATCTTTTTCGTCATCCCATTGCATGGATAACCTAAAAAGTTAAACAAAAAAGCTTAGCTTAATAAAAAAAACGTTGAAAAATAAATATTATTATGCGCAGCTAATGTTTTTAAAAGTGAAAAATTATAAAACAGTACTTAAAATGTTTACTTTTTAAAATTTGAATTATAAAACTTACTTTTTTACCATAAAAAAAACTCTGCCATTTTAAGCGTTCTGTAAACAACGTGAACACAAATGGTTTCAGGTTGAGAACGGAACGTATAAATTCAATACGCGTTATATTACTAGTTACCAGGCTACTTTTAGGGCTTTCACTGAGAAAACGAAAGTGCTATTTGGATTTTATCTGGGTTTTATCAGGGCCGAAGGATGGGGGATTTGACGGGTTTCCCATAAGGTTCCCAAAAGGTTTAAACTATCAGTTTAAAATTTAAACAGTTTAAAGTTTAGACAGTTTGATGGTTTAAACTTTAAACCATCAAACTGTCAAAAAAATCTTACATAACTTTTTTGATGGTTGCCATTTATAATTCTTATTGTGCGAAATAAATTAAAAATCTAATTTTTATGCATTATATTTTTTGTATACATTACATTTACATTGTAATCAAAAAGAATTCTTTTTTTCGGTGTATTTTGTCACTGAAACTCCATTAAAGATATGTTGTTTTAGAATTTCACTTATTTATTACCATTATAAAAGAATTTTTTATATATTTTTTTAATGAATTTACAAGTTTAACATATGTTTGGCATATGTTCCAGTAACTATTAAACATGTAGTAACTATTCCATTGAGACACTCTTTGCATTTTTAAAATGATCAAAATATAAAGTTTTGTTTCTGTTATACTTACAATGCTTATACTTGTTAATATTTATAATGCTTAACTTATGTTTACAATTCTGATAAAATCTGTATTGATATGAACTTTTGCATTCAAACTGTTATTATAAATCTTTAATTTAACTTGATAACTATAACATAAATAACTATAATTAAAAAACAAATAATAGTTATTATATAAATCATGACCATATGCTTATTTAAGTTAATTACCGTTTTCCTTTTCCATAACTTAATTTTAAAATGTTGGGATCAAAATATTAAGTTCTAGGTTAAAGGAACAAAAATAGGCCTTATATGATATGTACCTTATGTATATATCTTGTATTTTGCAGCATGTTTAATAATATTTCTGCTTGGTGCACTCTGACTGTTAACTATATTTGCATACTGATATGAGTAAAAGTGACTTCAACAACTACAATGTATTTTTGATAAATATTAGTAATGACAGGTTAGTAAATATAATTATAATAATAATGGTAATAATTTTGTTTATTAAAATTAGTATGTATGATAGAATTGCATAAACTTTCGGGGACAAATATAACTTTGTTTATTACCATGATTATAGTAATGTAAGAAAGTATTATTTTTATCTAAAGAATATCGGGCAAAAGTCAATATTTTCTTATGTATTAAATATTATAAAAAAACACGTATTAAAAAAACACATGTATTATAAAATAAAAAAATAAGTATTCAAGTATGAAAAAACACATGTATTATGATAAAGTATATACATTACACATTAACTACGTTGTCTGTAGGTTAGGGGTTGCAGCTGATATTTCAGCTTCAGCTTTAAACTCATTAACTTCAAATTAAAGCTGAAGCTGATCAAGTCAGTTCAATCAACTTGATAGCTGATAGTAAAAAAGAATAATACTTCATGAATATTTTATATTAAAAAAACATATACGGAATTATTCAATAAAAATCTAAAATAGTGACAAAATTTAAACATACATGTAAAAAAAATTTATGTAAAAAATTTGCCAAAAATTGTTGCTATTTATAAATGTTGTTGCCAGAGCCTTTGCCTAGGACTCACAATTTTGGGCAACCCAAATTGGGTTGTTAGAGATTTGTTTAAAAAGTGGTGCCCAAAAACCTTATTCCATTTTTGATTATCTACATAATTTTTTGGTAGAGTTCAAAGTTCTTCCAAAAGATGGTTTTATCTGTTAAAATGTTGAGTATGAAATCAATCTTGATGTTATAATATGTGATGCATCAGCTAGAGCATTTGTTAAGGGGCACAATGGTTATAACTGATGTAAGCGCTGTGTTCAGAAAGGAGAGTGGTGTGGCAAGATAAGGCTCCCACATATTTCTTCAATTTTAAACACTGATTCAGATTTTTGTCATCAAAAGCATTCTAAACATCTTAGTGGTGTGTTAAATGGAATTAAATTTTGACAGGTTGACAAAGTTTCCTTTAGACTTTATGCATCTAGTATGCTTAGGGTATGTCAATTAAAAAAGCATGTTCAAAGGCCGCAGGGTTGCTTAGATAAACACGTACAAGAAGATAAACAGAAGTTTAGTAATCCTCATTTTGATGGATCAGTAACCATTGCATTGAGGCTCTGTTTACGATATAAAAATATCAAGGTTTAGTCCTGTGGCGAATAGGTTATGTTTAAAGAATTTGTAGCTTTTTAGTTATATATATATATTTATATATATATAAATATATATATATATATATAATTTAATTACAGGAAGTCGCAAATGTCTTAACTACTGTAAATTTTCACACATTTGTGGAATTTGCTGACACTGTTATAAAAATAATTCTTCAGAAATAATTACTTATGCTTTTTTAAAAAAAAAATTTTAAAAGGGGGATTTAATGCAACTATTATTTAAGCTCATTTATTTTATAGTTTTTTTTGTGAAAGGAGAAACTTATTTTCGTGCCTGCAGTTAGAAATTAATTCCGATTTTTTATTTAATAAGCATTCTTGGTTTGCATGTGTAATTATTTCAAATTTTTTTTGTAGGCATATTTTGGAAATATTGTTATATGCAGGCGCTGTTTTAAGGATGGACCAATTGAGTATAAAATCATTAATATTTTTATCTTTTAATTCCCATATATATTTTGACAGCATGGTGTCTTTTGAATACTTTTTATTTTTAAAAGATTGCTTATGATTGGCAAAACATTTTTTCCATTGACCCTCTGCTATGTCAATATATTGTTTATTGGGTACATTCTTAGAGAAAACAACATTTGTATACCACATTTTTTGATAAACAACTTCCACTAATTAAACAATTGTTGTTTTGTTTACAATTACAATTTTCTGTAGTTTTTTCATTTAGGATCTCTTTTTTGTTTAGCAAAGCATTATTGTGACCTTTTATAACTCTTTCCATATTTTTTGTGCAACTGTAGCTAATTTTAGTTGTATTTCGATTAAAAATTTTATGTAATTTATTAGAGGGTTGGAAATGCTTATCGACCAATTTTAAAAACACTTTTCCAATGTTAGTGGAGACATTTTTGCTATATGGGAGGTTGAACCAAATTACATTTCTAGTTCTATTTCGCTTTTTTGTATTCTTTTTTTCAGGGTCAAATTTTAGTTCAAAATTTTATAAGGGCATCTTCAAATATTCGTGTACAGGAATTGAATACATTTTCATTAGAGGAACTTTGGTTTAACCAGTTATTAATTGAAATTTGGATTTGTTTTAGAATTTGGGGTGGATGATTTGAGTTAATATTAATATACAATAATTCATTATTTGGTTTTTTGAAAGATTTATATAAATTTTCAGAGTGGTTAAAACTTTTAACTTAAAAGAGTGACATCAAGAAAATTCACAATTTTTAAATTTATGTTTATTTCGATTTGAAAACCAATATTAAAAAAAATTTTTATAATATCTTTTCTAATTTTATCAAGCTGTGGACCAGATTTTTTATGCATCACTGTTAAACCATCGTCGCGATAAAGGACTAAATCTTTTTATATTGATTATTTTACTTAATAAATATAAAATATATAGTCCAACAAATTCACAAATTTTGGCTTTGTCATAACTACCCATTGTTACATCAAAGTTACAACAAGTTCACAAATTTCTGCTTTGTCATAACCACCCATTGTTACATCAAAGCAGTCATGTACGTTTTTCTTTTTCCAAGTTTCCTAATTAAAATAAAGTAAGGTTTTTCTATAATGTTTTATTATACAGATTGTTTCATCAGGAATAACTGTGTGGCTTTTTGCAAATTCAATTGTTTTATCTAAAATATCTGCAGTTATTGAGGGGTAAAAATCATTAATGTCAAATTGAATAAATGTACAGTCATTTTTATTTTCGATTATGGAGAGCCAATTTATAACATCAGTGGTATTTTTCCACTGTTGCAAATTTAATTTATTTCTAAGAATATTATTTTGTCCAATTTTATTTATTAATTTATTTCTAATATAATTAATTTATTTATAAGAATATTATTTTGTCCAATTTTATTTATTAATTTATTAATTTATTTCTAATATAATTAATTTATTTATAAGAATATTATTTTGTCCAATTTTATCTTGCCTACATGTCTAATCTCACTTTAACCAATAACCAATAACCTACAAGGAATAACCAATAACCTACAAGGAAGTTTGTTTTGGAAATTTGGTTTATGGTCTTTTTTTAGTGTTACAAAAGCTTGGGCAGGGGCAGTTGATTCGATTCTGTTATCAAGGTTTATTTTTTAGCAATACTTTGCGCTTCTAAATTATTTGCATTTTCCAAATTTTTAGGGGCTTTCTCATAAGAACTAGTAATACTGTCGCATAAAATTTTTTCATTAAAGTTTTTTCTTAATTTTTTTCTTAAGTAATCATTTCTAAAGAATTCTTTTTATAACATTGTCAGCAAATTCCACAAATGTGTGAAAATATACAGTAGTTAAGACATTTGCGACTTCCTGTAATTTAATTTTTGGTATAAATTGAAGTTTTATTAATTTGATCATTCATTTCTGATCAGTCTTTATTGATGAAACTCAGTGTTAAATTAAAAAAATTTATGTTAAGTAATTTTCTACTAATTTATATATATATATATATACATATATATGCATATATAAATATCTACTATAGCACATTTATGTGAGCATTAGCTCACTTTTTTTGCTTATCCTAATACGGCTTTTTTAGAAAAAAAAAAAGAAGAATAATGATTGAAAAGATTGCTGCCCCATGCCAAACACTCGTCAATGTAGCAGCACTCCGCTGCGAGTCAGGCTATTTGTCAGGCGATGTATATACTGAAGCCACCTGGCAGCAGTCTATTTCAGTATGATGTCACACTGCTCACCTGAATCAGCAGTATAAGATTATTTATTACAAGTACATTTTAAAACGTTGAAATTAATGTCGATTATAAAATTAAAGGTTATACTTTTCTACTTTTGATGGCGAAAAGTATATTTTTTATCTGAAGAGTTATGATGGGTGAAATCGTAAGAGTTTTATAACATATTAAAAATAATGTATGTGTTACCTATAAAATTTAAAACCAACAGTTAATTTTAATTTTTTTACAGCTCATATTGAAACGAAATATTGTGTAAAGAGGTTTTCAAAGAAGTTGTTTTAACAACAATGGAAAAACTTCCAATTCGCAAGAGAACCGTGAAAGCATTCGACACACGATCAAAGAATCGATTAAACGTTTGCTTAATTTCGTCAGTGTAGTTTTAATTATTTTGTTTGAAATAAACCAATCAAGTTATATATAAATTTACTTTTTCTGTAAATGTTCAATATTTAAACGCAGTTTTGCAAGATTTGCAATGGGTAAACCTCGTGGGACCCATACGGGATACCCGTCGGGCATACCCATTTTGGCCCTAGAGGAAAACCGCGGCCAATATCCGATGGGTTTCCCATAAGGGTCCCAGTTGCAAAACCAAATGGGCCCCTTACGGTTTTTAAGTACGGGATTTGACTGGGACCCATACGGGATACCCGGGGGCCCCATATGGAAACCGCGGACAAGATCCGGCGGGATACCGTTAGTCTTCCCATACGGGTCCCAGTTGACTACCCGTATGGGCCCCGTACGATACCCATGTGTCAATGTCGGCTGGGTACTTTATGACAAAAAATAATGAAAGAAAGATGGATTAGTATTTTGTAGTACATAGTGAGATCGACATAAGTTAAATGAAGTTATGAAAATGAGTGCAAATAACAAAAAATGGACTAGTACTGTTCTTCATCTCACTAATTCAATTGAAAGATTTAAAATTATTTACGTAAATAACTTCGATGCGTTGTATTTCAAAACTGAAACTTCTAAAACTGAACTTCAAACTTTCAAAAATAGTTTAATGGCAATACACAAAAATATAAGAAGTAATTTGAATTTAAATTTTGATAAACTAAAACACTTCTAAATCGACTGCAATTATTTATTCAATATGATTTGCCTGACTGAAACCTGCTTTGATGAATCAATTAGAAAATAATCTCTAACTTTCTAATTTCTAATTATAATTTATTATTTTCTGAAAAAAAAGCAGACCAAAAGGAAGGAAGGATTTCAACTTATATTTGGAATGATCAAGCGATAAAAGTAAGAAAACATTTCTCGACTTTTAATTCCAATATTGAGGTCCTTACAATAAAAATCGCTAATACCAAAATTAAAAATATTTTAGTTTTTGCCTGTAGGTGATACAAAAAAATATCAAACTATTCGGAGGATATCTTTCTTAAAAACAATTAAACAAAAAAATTCTGCATAGGTGATAAACATAGATAGTTTAAAAAACAAAAAGAATACAGCCACAAAATTCTTTTTTGATAAAATGTTTCAATATTGGAACTTTCCCATCATCAACAAATCTACTCAAATAGCCCCGAATTCAATTTCTAGTAGAGATAACATTTTGACACACACGTTTCTAGATTCCTCTTTAAAAAAAGGTATATATAAAACCGGTATTTTGGATCACTACACTATTTATTTATTAATAAATCAAGACACAAGAATAAATAAAAACTCTAAAACCAAAGTTTGAAAAAGAAAAATTAATAAAATTTACATTCAAAAATTTAAAAACAAAGATAAAATAAAAAAAGAATGAAAACAACAGGAAATAAACTTCGCATATTATACATTCATACATATTTTCCTAAAATACAATAGTAATCATTTACCAATAAAAAAAAAAAAATGTTCAAAAACAAAGCACAAACCGTATATAAAATACATATATATTTAAAATTCACTTTATCTACCTATAAGCAATACAAAATCTTTTAGAAAAAAATTAAAAAAGAACATCGTTTAAAACTACTTCAAAAAACCAATAATGATATTGAAAAGTCAAGGAATACAAATCATTTAAAAATTTAAAATATAGAACTAGATAGTAATATTTTTGCTATCTAGTTCTATATTTTAATCAAATATGGTAATTTTTTGTTAAAACTTTTATTTTAACAAATAATAAGCATACTTGATCTAAAAGTTTATGAATAAAGTATGATAAAAACCTTTTCACTTTTTGATGGTAAAAAATGATTGCAAATTCCTCATAAATTATATTTACTTCCAAAAATAGCCATTTACTGTATACACCTACATCTAAAAATAATAAGAAAATTTGTGTCACACATCACAATCTTTTTTTTGTTTTTTAACTAATCTCTGGATATTGATTTTGGATTCTACATTAATAAAAAGACAACCTTATAGTTGACATTTCCATTAAAGTTTAAAGAGCATGGGTTAAGTTCAGGCAGTAGTGAAGGTATTTTAAATAAATTTGGTTATGACAGTCAACAAATAATGTACTTTAATGAAGCAGGTCGGAACCCTAAAAATAACTGATTTTCCAAATATTCGGCAGCCAAATATTATGTGCTTCGGCCGAGAGCCTATCTGAATATTCGGTATTCGGTATTATGCAATGACATTCGTAACATCTCAAATCTCTACACTTTTTATATAGTCATTTTATTGTAAAATATATGTGTGCGGTAGAAAATAGAAATCTTTAAAACCTCTGTTTTGAGTTAGCGATAAATGTTTGATACATTATAACTTCTTATGGTAAAAATGTAAATTTTCTTCAAGAAAACGGGACGGGATTATTTTTTGTAACAAACATAGTTTAAGATTGGTACAAGATCGCCAAGACTGGCAAAATTAGCACAGTGTTGTTAATCGTAAAACGATTGTGGAAAATCATTGGTACATGAACGGCATTACCTGCGTGGTGGTACCAATCAAAATCCAATAATAACAATGCATGGACGATACATTGTTATTATTGGGTCAACTTTGCTTGATTGTTCAGGACAGAATTTATTTTCAATTCACGTAATTGTTTTTTTTTTGTAGCATTGCAATGTTTTTGTTAAAAAAAACAGTATTTCTACAGTTTTTAGTTAAATATTTAAAAAAAAAATATATTTCTACTCAATATAATTTTTTTTTAGGTTTTATCCATTATTAGTGTCAACAACTTTTTGGCAATTTTTTCTTCCCCCTTTTATCTTGTCAACAACTTATCAAACTTCCAAAGATCCCCTCTAATTAATTACGTCAACATATGATATTCCTAGGGTTGAAAAAGTTATTTTATAATTAATGGGTAAAATCTTATGTCTTATTTAGGCAGTTGTTATGGACAATTTTATGGTAAAATATTCTGATGCAGATTATAAAATTTTCAGAAAACTCCCTTTGAAAAATACTTTTTTTGGTATTTTGTTAATTTTTTTTACTATAATTTTAAGTAGCAACTACGATAATTCGTTTTCAAAATTTTCTGTTATTTTTCTGTTATTTGCAAAGCATATTGATGTTCATTGCCGTTGCAAGCTTTGTTTAAGGCTTAACATAATTTGTACTCCCATTACTGAAGGAGATGGAGCGTTTGTCAATATCTAAAAAATTGGCCTAAAAGTTACTGAAAACTGTAAAATTATATATAAAAAGATTTGATTGAAATTTACAGTATTTTACAGTTTTTTCTTGATTTAAAGACATTATTAAATAATGAAAGGCAAAAAGTAAAGAAATTTACGTAATTTAAACTATTTAAAAGTATAGTTACCAATAAAAATAAAGAACTAATAATTTCGAGGTCATAAATTCTACCGCTATGATTTGACTATGTTGTAAGACTTGAGCCTAACTCGCCACAACAATGCTAGGGTTCTTTTGACTTATTGATCAATAAATTTAAAAATGAGGGGGGGGGGATGAATCCGCTAAAAGTACCAACTGGTTTTTTAGAAAAAAAAAGGTCTTTATAGACTAAAATTCATCCGACTGAATTGTGTCAAATACCCGACTAGCCGATTAAATTCGTCAAAAAACTGACTATAACTTGAAAATCACCTTCTTTGTGGGAGAAGAACACCCGTTTCCCCACACACCCTTACCTAAAATTGTTTTGTATGTAAATTTTACACATAAAAAATTTTTTGTTTTTATAAAACACTTCACAAAAATAATTCACAATAAACCTAGTTAAAAGCTAGAAATATGTTATACCCAAGCTCAAAAGACAAGCTAACTCGAAAAACATCTAATTTTTGTTGTTTCACAAAAGTATTGTAAGTAAAAGTAATATATAACAACTAAAGCGTTTTATTGCTTTTTTAAAAAAATGCGTGGTTCTTAAATTGACTATAAAAATTTGAATAAAAAAATGTGCATTTTTTGCTTGTGGGTTTTATTATTTTACATTTTATGTTAAAATATTTAAAGAATACCCAAATACTACGATGATAAAACGTATATTTTTGAAAACAAAGAAATGAATTTTATAAAATTATATAATAACTATAAGTTTATTGCAATAAAAATTTTTGAAAAATTTCCGGAAATTTTGAGCAAATTTTCTTGAAAAATTTCCGGAATTTTTCCGGGAATTTTCAACCCTAGAAATTCCCTTTCCCTAAATAAAGTTACAGTAGAAAATCTTTTTTTCCTTTTCTTAAGTATTTAAATTTATTTAAAAAAGTAAAATTGTTGGCGTCAACTTTCCTTAACATCCCCGCTCCTCTTGTTAACAAATGTTAAAAAATTTCTCACCTATTTTGTAATATATAATTTGTAGATTGTCCCTTATTTAAGACCTTAACGTTAAAATAAAGTCTGAAAAATGATTTTTTTCATGCTATGGGCACACTGTGCGTTAGATCTCTTTGTGGCACCTAAAACGAAACAAAAAAAATATGCATTCATGAAAAGCAGTGACGGATCTAGGGGAGGGGGTGATGGTGTGGGGGGCATGTATCCTCCGATGTACCCATGTATCTTTCATCAATCCACCACCATCCGAATCTGAAAGTTCTAAAATAGCTTAGAAATGAAGGACCTTTTTGGAGACGAAAATGTGATACAAAAATATTTCAACATCTTCCCCCACCCAAAAAAAAAAATCCTGGATCCGTCACGGATGAAAAGATATGATTCTTTTGACTTCTTATGACAAGAGTTATAAAAACGTGCAGGTTTCCTTAGTGGAAACCCGCAATGAATATAAAATTTTAACGAAAAAAACGAAAACGAAAGCATGCAACAACCATTAGAAAAAAGTTAATTAAAAAAATATTAATAATTTTTTAGGTTATACTAGACACAATGAGTGGTGAATTAACAAGACAACTGGAAACTATATTTTTATTGAGAACTAAAAATAGTGATTCAATAGAAGTATCGTCAACACTAAATAATATTTTCAGTTTAGCTCTTAATATTGCTGATAATGAAATTGGTAGGAAAATTTTTTTTTTACATTAGGTACAATAAATTAACAATCAATTGTAAAAAATCAAATAATAATAATTTAATATTTTATTTCAATTTGAAAATAACTTTAGTACTATTTTTAAAATATAATTCAAAGATGAGACCTTGTAAGATAATACAAATAATAACAGTCGAAAAACAAACCGAAGCACACACACATACATAATAATGCACTTCGCTTGATATTAAACATTTATATATGTTATATTAAATATGTTCCACCATGGAACAGTGCTAGTGAATTATTTGTGAAGCATGGTGCCCATTCACTTAATGTTGTTATTCATAAGTAAGAATATTCATCATTGCTACTGCTGCAGAATAGTGAGAACCTCATCATAAAACTTTTGTTAACTCTGAAAGGTTCTTGAAGTCTCCATAGATGTTTAAATGGAGAGCTGAGTTATATTTATAGTAATTTAGGTTTTTTTCTCTTTGGGTTTTGTTTATATTCAAGTGCTTTATTTTTTTTATCCACTTTGTTTTTATTTTAGACATTTTTGCTATCTAAAAAATGTACTATGAGTTGGCTTGAGAATGATATTAATGATGATAAGAAATAAGATCTCTATATTATTTGCAAAAAATGCCAATAACTTAGCCCTACTCAAAAGCCAATACTAAATCCAAAACAAACTTTCATTAAAAAAAATGTTTTTATTGTGGTGTGCATGTATAGTTTTGCATATCGGGAATTGCACCCTACTAATACAACTGTCACTGCAGAGGTCTAGTTTTATGTGAAAACTATTAACTGATCAATACAATTATTGAGAGCAATACAAAATATTTATCCCCCCAAAAAGAAAAAGTTGGATATAGAGTAGTTTTCAAATCAAATATTTGTTTAAAAACGTTGCTTACATCTAAAAATATCTTTAAGTTGCTATCAGTTGTTTAGAGGTCGGCTGATAGCCGACCTCTAAAAGATTCAGGTTGGCAAATTATTGCCAATCTCATTTTTCTTAATTCCGATATATTTTATATATATATATATATATATATATATATATATATATATATATATATATATATATATATATATATGTTTAAACAACTTTAAAAAGTATTCTACACAATAGAGTGCTCAATGTTCTTAAAAGAACAGAGCAATTATATTAGTTGTAGAAAATCACTTAACAAAATTTTTTTCCATTTATATATATATATATGTATATATATATATATATATATATATATATATATATATATATATATATATATATATATATATATATATATAGTTCTATAGATTGTTGCATTTGGGAAGTACGGAAAGAAAAAAATGATTCTTATGCCAACACTACGTCACTTTTGATTACTTTTGACTTTCAACATTTGCGTTTTGTCCGAAAGTTAAAACCATTAATTTAATTACAAATTAATCGTTTTTTAAAAAAACCGTAAAAACGCAAATTTCATTGACCAGAATGTTTTTTCAATATTTTTATTTTTATTAATAAAATGTTTTTATTTTTATTTTTTTTAATAAAATATTTTTATTATTTTTTTTTTTACTGTAAATCATACGCGGAGTGTTGCTACATTGACTATCTTATAGCCTGACTCGCAACAAAGTGCTGCTACATCGACTGACAAATAGCCTGACTCGCAACGGAGTGCTGCTATATCGACTGACAAATAGCCTGACTCGCAACGGAGTGCTGCTACATCTACTATCTTTTAGCCTGACTTGCAAGGGAGTGCTGCTACATCGACTGAGGGTTTGGTTGGGGCAGGCAGTCTATCAATTAATAAAAAAAAAATTCCGGTCTTGCATTTTAATTTTTACTTTTTGTCAACAAAATATGGAAAAAACTTTCTGACAACATATAACAAAACTACTGTGCTCAAATAGTAAAGAAAAAATATTATAGGTGTGGTCAGTTTCTGTGTGCGATCGCACACCATATATATATATATATATATATATATATATATATATATATATATATATATATATATATATATATAGGCTTGGGCAGGAATGGTGTGCGATCGCACACAGAAACTGACCACACCTATAATATTTTTTCTTTACAATTTGACCACAGTAGTTTTGATGTTTTATTAATTTAAATGCTATAAAAGAAATTGTTAATTTATAAATAACTATTATTTTGCTGATCTTTTCTTAAGTTTTATTTCACCCAAAGGCTTTAAATAAAATAAAAAAGTAATTATATAACTATTTATATAATTACAAAATATGTTTATTTTAAACAATTACTCTATAGTGATTGTTTCAAATAAACATATTTTGTGTAAATAAACAAATGTTATATTTAAATATTTTTTATGTAGGCATGTTTTATGATAAATTTAAATGTAATAATTTGTTTGAAACTATTTTTCCATGTCTTTCTAAAAATCTTTTGAAAGATAATTTTAAGGTACTTTAAATTGTGAAAAAGTTGAATTAAATCTTCTGTTGCAATGGCAAAAAGTTGTTCAAAACTTTTTTTTAAAACTTAACTAGCTAATCAGAGCATGAAATGATTAAAAATTACTTTTTTAAATAGACTACAGTATTTTTTTAAATAATTTTTTTTTTACAACTTTTTGAAAAAAATGTTTATACAATTTAAAAATAATATATAAAAAACTTTTTAGTAATTTAAGTAAAATTTGTTCATTCATTAAATAAATATTAGAAGTAATTTGTTAAATTGTTTTGCGTAATTTTAATAAAAAGTTTTAAAAGATAAATTTTTAAGAAATTCATTTTAAACATAATTAAAAACATAGCAAAAAGTAATTTTCGCTTCGAGATTGAATTTTTTGAGTTTTGTTTTAGTGCTTATATGTTTTCTTTTTCGTAAGGAATTGTTTTCTTTTTTCATTATTATTTTTTTAATTTTCTTCCTAGTTTAAGTTTAGCTAGCATTTCTTTTTTCAGCGAATTTCTAAAATGTTTAAAAATCATTTGTACAGTCATGGTCAAGTTGTCAAAAAATAATATCATTTGCGTGGTCAGCAATAGCGCTCAATTGCATGCAATTCCTGTCCATGTCTATATACGCATATATAGGCAAGGACAGGAATAATAAGCATATATATATATATATATATATATATATATATATATATATATATATATATATATATATATATATATATATATATATATATATATATATATATATACATATATATATATATATATAAATATATATACATATATATATATGTATATATATATATATATATATATATATATATATATATATATATTTATATATGGTGTGCGATCTCACACAGAAACTGTAATGGAAAAATATTATTGGTGACCACACCTATAATATTACAATTTGAGCACAGTAGTTTTGTTATATGTTGTCAGAAAGTTTTTTCCGTATTTAAATGTCCGTATTTAAATATCCGTAATAAAATGATTAAATGTCCGTATTTAAATATCCGTAATAAAATAATTTTTCCGTATTTAAATATCCGTAATAAAATGAATTAAAAACAACTTTATATGAAATTCTAAGTTTCATGCCTGTCAGCAATCATTAACCATTGTCTATAATTCATACCATTAAAACCATTTAAAAAATTAAAATTAAAATTACATTGGAGCAAGTTCTGACGTTACAAAAACAAAAAGGTGTCAAAATTTTAGTTCATGGTGTTGAATAAGAAAAGTAAAAATTTCTTTAAATGCCAGCACTTTGATATTGTTTCATATAATTTATTTTACTAAGCAAATTTACTCCTCTGTATGACAATATATGAAACTTGCAAAGACAAAGGTTATAAACTTTTAATTGTTGGGCCTACATTGTGCTTATTTTCCATGTAATCAGAGGTTTTATATTTTTTTAATTTTAGTTTCCATATTTCTTTAGCAAGTTTAGTGTCATTTTTATATTTAGGTGCATTGAAAGATTTATGATGATTAGCGTATCCTTATTTAAATGCAGTTTAATTTATATTGAAATAAACTTTATCTAATATATATATTTAATATTATATATAAGATAAACTTTATCTAATATATAATATTGCTAATAAGGCATTGGTTATTTAATGGACAACCTTATTTGTCTATGTTGTTTTTATATTTTCATTGCATAGTAAAACTTTGGAGGAATGGAATTATTAAACACAGTTTTATTTACTGCCATATGAAGAGGCTTTACATAAAATAGGATAAAATTCAAAACTCACTTACCCAACTACAATCAAAGCAAAAATCAATATAAACATTCCAGTTGTAAAATTATATTGTACAACCAGCCATTTAACAAAAATGTTGAAACTAAAATTGAAAATTGCTTCTTAGCTTTAATTGACTTACACTTTCCAGTAGGACGCAGGCTAATAAATTTTTTAATCCAAATTATATAAAAGTTAGTTACAGTTGAATGTCTAACATGAAGTCTTTAATAAATGTGCATAACAACAAGATTTTACAATGCAATAAAAATATAAAATCAAAACAATGCATCTGCATTTGAGCTGGCTCCATTTTGTTGTCAAAATGGGTCTAGACTAGCCTCTTTACAACTTATAGCTAATTTGAGCAGTGACCATGATAGTGCTTTTAAATTATTTACAAATACTATCATGGTCACTGCTTATTTAAAATAAGACAAAGAGATACAACCTTATGACAATAGACTTCTTCTTCTGCCAAGCTATAGCCACCTTTGGACAAGGTGGCATTGACAGGTGCAAGGTGGCTTGGCAGATGCAACTACATTTAAAATATGTTTTTGGGTCTAAAAGAGAAAGAGCATCATTAGAAAAACCAGCCAGAGACAGTAGATACTAGAAGCTTTAAATGCAAAAAACACTTTTATGTTTAAGAAAGATTGCTATACATTTAATTTTTTTTTTTAAAGCAAAGTTTTAAATTTTTTTAAGCAAAGTTTTTTTTTAATAAACGAGTTTACTTTGAACATTATTGAATTTATTTTTAGGATACTTTTCAGAAACACTTTTCAATGAAAATAATGGGATACTAAAGTTTTTAAAACTTTCCATTGGTTCCAATGAGGTATATTATTTTTATATAGTTTCTGTGCTAACAATAATATGTGATGTGTTAATATATTAACACATCACATATTATTGTTAGCACAGAAAGTAATTTAATAACATAATTTATAACATAATAATTGTCAAATGATGCTCATAATTGTTTTTTTTATTGTTAACAAGTTGTTAAAAACAATAACTATTTAAAAATGTTGAAATGAAATTTTTTTAATAAACAATATATTGTTATATTTTAAAATAAAATTGAAATAAATCAAATTTTTTTTTTTTAATTTTACCTGAATTTATTTCATAATTTAAATATCAAATTTAGTTGTCATTCGCACTTTTGTAACAAACTTTTTTATGTCATTCACACATTTAAGTGGTTTTTATAACATTATTTACTTCTTTTATTTTGCTGCCTAAAAGACATTTTAAAACTAATTTAAATATTAAAAAGTAGCTAAAGGGTCATTCCATGCCAAGTGGAGCAAAGGTCCCTCATGGACCATCTCAGATTTTGTTGAAACTTTTTGATTTTGCACATATACATATATGAGAAAAGCATGTTTTGAAAACTTTAGATCAATATCTAATATGGTTCATGATAAAATGCTATTTAAGTATGGGCTATTTTGCATGAAGTTTTGCACTCTACAAGCAAAAAGGTTTTTTTCATCATTTTTAACAGCTAATACTTTTGAACAAGTTGGTTTTATAATTCAACTATTTCAAGATAGCAAGTATGCTATGGATACTTTTAAAAGAAAAAATTTAAATTGTGTTATCTTAACTTTTTCCATAATGGCAGGTTAAAGTTGATATTTTTAATTCAAATTTTTTGTGATTTTAAAGAGCTTTCTCTTAAAAACTAGTTCAAAAATTAATACAAATCAAATTGCTTGTTGATCTACACGTGGTGGATAAATATTAAAAAAAAAATCAGTTGATTAAAGAGCTGCATTCAAAAGTTATAGGTCATCAAAATAAGTCGGATCAAGATTTTCTTAAAATTGATCTGGTATGCAAAGCATCTGTTACCTAAGATAACCTTTTTTTTTTCATAAAATTTTTTATACACATCAATCAAAGAATGTTAATTAATAAAAACCAAAAAAATTAATGGGCACTTATTTATAATCCCAAAAGATAGTCTCTTAAAGTCAGGTAAGTTAAGAAAATAAACAATTGCATTGAATTAAATAGTGTTATTTGTTTTTAAACTTATAGGCCCCACTTTATAATACAATACTTTTAAAATGAAAAACAAACCAAATGTTTTGCAATATGTAAATTGAGATGATGAACAAATTTACAAATGTTTTAAATACAAATCTATTACACTAAATATTTTAAGAGATTTGCTTATTATTAACTTTTTATTGTCTAAATAGCTAAAAAAAATTTCAGTTGTAATTTTTTTTAGCTATTTAGACAATACAAAAGTTTTTAAAACAAACAAAATTGATAAAATTTCTTAAATAATAAAATAATCTGATTGATTTCTTTTAAGTCAGTATTATAAAATCTTCTTCTGTTAGACTGGACCTTAAGAGATTGTGCTTTGCATAAAATATGCACCAGGGTTACCCAACAAAGATCATCTCTGCATGGCTACAGGATCTTGTTACATAAAGAAGACTTTTTCATAAATTTGATATGAAGATCTTAATGCTCTTCTGAAATACTAAGAATATTTCCTAAATACCATTGAACATCATAAATGCATGCCACATATGTTCTTGGTGTGTAACTTGAAATTTTATTAATAAAAACTCTGCAAGTAGAAAAATCCACATTAGTCCAAACACTATTAAGTGAAACAGATTAGTGCAAAGATATTGAGCAATTCACGGCAGATGTATAGTTTTTTTATTTTATTTTTCTGTTTTTTTATAATTGGGAGGAAAAAGAGAAAATATATAGACTTTTTGAGGATAAATACTGCGTGATACAAGATTAGAAAAAATCTACAATTTTTTTCCAAATCTTTATTTAATGAATATACATTAAAATCCTACTAAACTTATGTTTACTCCTACTAAATTCATTATACATATAATATACATATTCATTATATGATACTTATATACATATAGTATGAGTTTTCTATAAAAAAACTTCGTTAGTGTACATACATCAACTGAGGATTCAATAATAAAAATTTTAGATTTTTTCTGACTTTTTTTGTTTTTTTTCAATTATTGATATTTTTTTTATAGCTTGAAAATGCAAAAGCTGATGTTCTAAGATTTCTCTCTGAGTTTTGCACTAAAAAGCTTGTTAAATCATACATTAAAGGGATCAAGGTAAATAAAATAATAATTATAAAAATGATAATACTCTTTTTTTTTTAATTCTTCTTTAATGTTTTGTGTATATAATAAATGTTTAATCTCCATTGCATTTGTGTAATGTATACTATATATGTTTAATGTATTTATTTATTAACTATAATAAATGTGTAAACATCATCACAGTTTCAAAAAATATTTGTAATAACTATTATTTATTTTTTCTTTTATACTAGGGTCAACTTGGTGAACCATCCCAATAAGCCCTGTATACATATATATATATATATATATATATATATATATATATATATATATATATATATATATATATATATATATATATATATATATATGTAAATTATGTTAGTGTATTTCACAAATAGAGTGCTCAATGTTCTTAAAGAACAGAGCAATAATAAATTAGTAAAAAACACTTATCTAACTTTTATCTTCGACTTGAAGTTTCACCATTGTTGGATCATCAGGAAGAGTACTCTTCCTGATGATCCAACAATGGTGAAACTTCAAGTCAAAAATAAAAGTTAGATAAGTGTTTTTTACTAATTTATATATATATATATATATATATATATATATATATATATATATATATATATATATATATATATATATATATATATATATATATATATATATATATATATATATATATATATATATATATATATATATATATATATATATATATATATATATATATATATATATAGGGCATATTGGGATGGTTCACCAAGCAGAGCCTAGTATAAAAGAAAAAATAAATAATAGTTATTACAAATACTTTTTGAAACTGTGATGATGTTTACACATTTATTATAGTTAATAAAAATTTTTTTAGTTGAAAACATCTAAATAGAAAACAGGTAAAACCTACCCTATAAAATTGTTTTTACACTAAAAATCAAAAATAAAATTGATGTATAAACAAGATAAATGAATTTTTTTTCTTCCAGTAATGAGTATCCGGTAATGAATTCCAGTACCTACTTAATAATCATTTTTAACAATAGAAACTATTGGGTAGCAGGGCTGTCCACATGATTTTTTGATGTTTCAGATATGACACTTACACATATTGTTTCAACTCCAATTGTTACTATTGTGGCTAAGAAAGAATTAAAAATTTTAATGCGGAATAAAGTAAATAATAATAACTTTTAATAATAAAAATGACTTATTTAAATGTGGGTCTATTTTTTATACAATTTTAGGAAACATGTTTAGCTTTATTTTTTTGTGATACATCTGTTAAAGTAAAGATTGAAGTAATACATGTTATTGAGAAGGTAATTAACTTTATTTGCTTGTTTAAAGATCACCATTTAAGTCATATTACATTTTTTTTTCTTGTGCATATGACAACCAATATAACCAGTATTCATATTAGGTAGCAATTATTATTCTCAATTTTCATTTTTTAAGATAAATGTTTGTACTTTAGGTTCAGGCTGGATAAGACTTAATTATCTGTACTTGTCTTGCTTTTCTGATGACCTTAAAAGGCCACCAATGACCAGCAATTAAGTCTGAAGAATAATTAATGGTTTTTTTTTTCAAATTCCAAGGGGTAGTAGAACATGTCACTTATTTTTTCTGATAAATATTGCATATAACAACTTGAATTTTATTTTAATAATGTATTTAAATGTTGAATAAGCTTCAAGTGTAAGTTTTTGTTACTCTTCCATTTGAAGTCTTGTAGTGCACTTTAATATTGATTTGTTATAAAGGCTTAAATTTGGTTTCAGTGAATATTTGATAATCCATTTGATTTTTTTTTGTAAGAAAACATTTACATGATGTTTTTCATTATATCATAAAACCCATTTGGGTTTCAGGAAAAGATAAAGTTTTTTTTGAGATGTTTAATCTTTTTGTGAATACTAACTCCCAGCACATATTTCATTCAGATTAAAGACAATGTTTAAAAAAATGTTTTTTGTAAAAATATTTGAAAATCCTATTGGTTTTTTTGATGACATTTACATGTTTTTAATGTATGTTTTTTATCATAAAATCTATGTGCATCATAAACGTCCTTAAATTACACATGCATTTACAGGTCTTACTTGATAAGTCTATAGGATATTTACAGGGTTATTCCATAATTAAAATCACTTTATTCCATAATTAGAACCATTTTATTACAAGGTTATAAATACTTTATTTAATAAAACAAATAAATTATGAAAAATTATAAAAAACATTTTCCACAAATTTTTTCAGATTCAATATTTATTTATAAATGAAAGAATTTCAAGACAACGCCAACAATAAATATTGCCTAAGATGCTCGTAAAAATTAGCAAAACTACCTAATCGGGTGTCTAGTAGATAGCAAACGCGCTCTTTTATCATGTTTCTTGTTTTTGCTATTGCATTCTCCTATAAAAAACTTGAATATACTCCGAATTTCATTTAATTTAATCTCAACACATCAACAGGGCAGTAACATATGCTTTTTGATTTACCAATGAATATCCATAATTAGTAGTGGTGTGTAGGTTAAAACCTGTTTCATCTAAAAATACTAATTGGTCATAATTATAGTTTGCTAATTCTCTTGCAAATAATTGCATAGCGTCTAAAATTCTCGGAAAATTTCTTTCAATTGATACTTTAGTTAGCCTCTTTCTAGTATATCCCATTTTTTTAAAAGTTTTACTTACATAACTTTGTGAGCAATTGATTCCAATATTATTTAAATTTTCTACAATTTCTTGTTGAACATAACTACTGTCATTATTTAAATATGTGGCTATTTCATTTTTTATTATACTGTTATCCTTAAATTTCAGGCATCTTTTGGCATCTAATATTTCTTTATCTGTCAAGACATCATTAATTTTTTTAATTAGTTTACGTACACAGCTGTAGGATAAGTTGGTTAATTCTTGAATTTCTTTATTAGATTTTTCAAGATCTAAATATCTTTTAACATTTTTAATCGTTTCGTTAGTAATTTCAATTCGGGTCTTTCTTTCTTGTGTCATACTTGGACAATTTTTTTAAGTTTATATATTTTAAAATAAAGTGGTTTTAATTATGGAATAAAGTGGTTTTAATTATGGAATAAAGTGGTTTTAATTATGGAATAACCCTGTAATTGTTTAAGAGGTCAAGTTTATGGCATTAAGAGTTTTGGCAAAGGTTTAAAGATAGTCATTGTATAGTTATGACCTCAGAAAATCTTTACTACCTTTTTTTTAAATATATTTTAAACAGTTTCTTTATTTTTTTCTAATCGTCATTAAAAAACTGAAATAAATTTAATATCAGCCATCAATCAAAGTAGTAATTTTTTGATTGTTTGCTTATTGCTATATTGGTTTTGTACTATATTAAATTTTTATTTTAAACTTTAACCAAGACTGAGGTAGCTACCACAATAGAGGTCTTTTTTTTAAAATTTTTATAACGCTCTCAACCCTTTAGTTTGGAAACGCAAACATGACAAATAAGAAACAAATATGGCCACTGCGTAAAAATTCAAGTTGAGAGTGGTACTACAAGCAAAATGGTGGATATCGAACCACTTTGAAACTACTTGCTTACAATGCGAGACCACCACTACACTATTACTTCATAATATAGTTAAATAGTGAAGTATATATTTAGTTAACTTTTATGGCGTAATTATTTTGCAAATGGCGTATATTCACATTTTGACAAAAGTCATACTATTCTCATTTTTTTCACATTTTGACAAACTTCATATTTATCTATGTAAGAATTTAATTAAATTTATTTTGTATAGTGTGTTTTACTTATCTACTAAGTTTTCAAATTTAAGTGAAAAATATGATTATGAGTGAAAATTAGAAAAAAAAATTTAATTTTAAAATTGTATTAGAAAACTAGTATTTTTTAATTGTGATAGTTTATAACTTGTAATGTTAAGAGGCAAAAATAAAAAAGAGGGAGGTTTTAATATAAAACACTTTCAAAATACAATATATGGGACATACCAAATAAAACTTTTTAAATACATGTATGCATTTTTAAATACATTTTTTAAATGTTACAATTTATTTAACAATTTAAATCACCTATTATTTTGATTATCACCATTTGTTTTGAGTTGTCATAATATGTTAACTATTGCAACAATTAGTTTGTAAGTTGGCTGTATTTTATGTTAAATTGGAATTGTATAAAAAAGGTACAAAAATAAATACATCAAGATTTTATTTTGGTGTTTATAAATGCTTATATAATATTGAATAGAGTAAGCAAAAATGTATTACAGTTTGCGCTTCTATTAGATGCTCAAGTAATGCAAAAGTATTGGTTTCTCTCATATATATTTATAGATTACTGTAGTGTTGCTTATTTTTTTTAAAGTTGTTTTATGTTTTTGTAGAACTCATTACTCTCAAACTAGTGTCGCGTAAAATTTACCAGTAAATTTTACCAACTTTGACTGTCGGTAAATTTTGCAATAGGTGTTATTAAGTGTAAATTGTAAACATTGTGTACATTTTTGAAACTCCATTATTTCATTAGCTTGAAAAAAAAATGAGTAGTAGGTGAAACCCTAAACATAAAAAAAAAAAAAAAGAAAACATAGGATTATTGCTTTTTGATCCTTGAT
The DNA here is from genome assembly GCF_038396675.1 of Hydra vulgaris. Lineage (NCBI taxonomy): Eukaryota > Metazoa > Cnidaria > Hydrozoa > Anthoathecata > Hydridae > Hydra > Hydra vulgaris. Next base: position 50,542,581 of record NC_088925.1, read on the forward strand.
CAATGCAACAGATCTCATTTGCTTATCTTGCATTGGGCCTCTGAAGGATAGCTTTTTAGACATCGACACCATAAAATATGAAGAAGGCATTATATTTTGTTCTCTTTTTTTGTTGAAGTAAAGGTCGAAAACAGCTGGTTGATTGAATAATAGGTTTCTGCGTTTTGGAACCCTAAGTATTTTGTACAAATCTTAAGCGCTCAAACCCTATTTTTGAGACTATTGTTTAATGTTACTTGTTACAAAATTTCTTTGCTCTATCATGCATATTTAATCTAAAAAAAACTAACAAATTATTTATGCTTTACATTGTCGTAATGTACAAAAAAAGCAATAGGTTTGTTTTAACTTTTATTAATAACTCGCATTGACATAAACAATGCATACATAAGTTATAATTTTTATTTAACAGTGATAATTGATTTTTTTATGCACAACAAAGACATTCTTTTTAATTGGCTTCTGCATTACCCACATTTTCGCCATTTATTATTTATTTCACCATTAATTTCATCAACACTTAAACTGTTTTGCTTCTTGTCACTTACATATTTACTTAATTGTTTTATTAAGTGGTTTAAATGGACATAAAGTTACCAACAACAGAACTTTAGATCGATAATTGGATGTAAAATGCTTCGAATCTTTTTTGAACTTCAATAAAAAATAAATATTTCACCAGAAACAGTCAAATTAATGATTAACTCTTATCAAAGTGACGAGTTTTTAAGAATGGAGAAAAAAGTGTAGTTGTGTTTGTAAATATTAAGACAAAACAATGTATTCAAAATTATAACTACCAAATCTATACACCTTGTAATTAAAAAAGGCTATATTAATGTCTAGATCGTTGTGTCAAAGTTTTGAATACCATTGCTACGATGGTTACTATACTAAATATATGCAAACATCTGCTATATGTATGCAAACATCATGGTACAAAGTTTTACACTGGGAGAGATATTTATTATACAAAATATTTATTATATTTTTATTTATACGTCTAGCTATTAGGTGGAATAAACATTATATAAACAAATAGAGTAGGTTTTATGACTTTGTCAGGTTAGTGTCAAGATTATCATGACCACTCTGCAACTGGTAACATGTAATCCAGTGTAGCCTACCACATGGTGTCTTACTGCTTTGTAGAACTTGCTTTTCTAGGCAAAGTATAGAAAAAGTCAACACTTAAAAACTTTTTACCTGGGAGCTCTTGGTTAATTAATTTCTAGAGATAGTGTCTCAATAAAAATACTCATTTTGGTAGATATTAACTGTATCTTACTACTGTCTTGTATAAGACCTCCAAGACAAAGGCTTTAGGAGTAATAGGAGTAAGCATAGGAGTTAATTGAAGTAAGTTAAAGGAGTATTAAAATAGTAATTATAAATTAAATACTAATAATAGGAATAAATAGTAAGTAGTAGGAGTAGTAAAAGTAGGAGTAAATAGGAGTACTAATATGAGTAAGCAAAATGATGTGTAGGATGATGAATGCTAGATCACCATCTTATCCATCATTGGTTCAGATTACTCAGATTTTAGTTTTTCCATCATTTGTAATAGTTATGCAATACTTTCTGATAAGGGTATTGCTCTAAAACCCAGTTTTGCCAAGTCTACTAAACTCTGTGGTAACTCGTATCGGCTGATTCCATCAACATCTGAAAAATATCATTTTATTAACAAGTTTATATTGCGCACAAATAGTGTCCTTGTTAGTGTTCTCAATATTCATTCTTTTGGCTATATAAGGAGCTCTTTGTTATGATTTTTATTTGATTAACATGACTGCTAAGCATTAGGCTGTCTAAAATATTTATGATTGAATTATGTTCTCTAATGATTTTATACATGAAAACTGAGCTTAATGATAAACAAAAAAATACCATCACTACCACTAAATTGTTTTGATCTATCCTTTACAAATATTTGTGGTCTTTGAAGTAATTTTTTATTTATTGAATCTTACTTCTTACAAAATTTAATAGACCTAGTCACCCATAAAGTTTTAAATTGCTTATGCTTCAAAACTTTTATTTATCTAGTTTTTTTCCTTCCACATCAATACTTTGAAGTTCTCTCTTTCTTATTTTTTATATGCATACAATTTACAGTTTTTTACATCTTCCTTAAAGGGCCTCATCTATTTCACATACGTTTTAAGGACCTTGGCTGTTTTATGAACTTTCTTGTTACATCTTCTTTTAAGAGGCTCATCTACTTCACATACTTTTTAAGGACCTTGGCTGTTTTATGTAATTTCAATTGTTAATCAGCTACCACTATATCTAAGACATTTTAAACGATTGCATGTGTTGTGAAAGTGTTTTTAACACAAATGTGTGAATTATCTTCAAGCCTTGTATTTTAATAACCCTCATTCTAATTTAGTTTTTTGGTTGTACACTAAGGTTATGACAAAGAAAAAAAAGTTTTTTTTTACCTGTAGTAGGAATTAATGAATATTTTAATACTGATTAAGAAAATCACATTTGTTATATTCAATTCATAAAAAAGTTTCCGCATCAAGACACCTGACAACATCGTGAGTGCCATATATTACCAAAAGTATATTAAGTTGGGTCTCAAAAGAAGTGTAATTTCATAGAAAGTTTAAAAATTTAAGGTTTTATTATAAAAAATCAATTTTTTTAAACTTATTGTTAACTAAAATTTTTAAACAAAAATTTAAAAAAAAGCACTTTTCAAAAATTTTCAAAACAATATTTTCTTTAAGATGGTCACATTAGATAAAGATTTTTCTTTATAAAATCTCAATAAAATTTCGCTTCTTTTGAGGGCCAAAATGATATACTTTTGGAAAAAAATATTTTTGGTAAAATATGACACCTAACATATGGTCTGGTTTCTTGGTGCAGAAACTTGGTCTATAGTCTGGTTTCTTGGTGCAGGATTTTGGTCTATGGTCTGGTTTCTTGGTGCAGGAACTTTTTTCTAGAACTATCTCTAATAATTATTTATAAATAATCAGGTCACAAAAGTTGTGAACACAGAGGATACAGTTTTGCAAAAATATTTTCAATCATAACCCTAGTGTCCACTGTTGCAAATGAAAGAGTAGAGTTTTATATGCTTTTTGTAGCCATTCATAAATTTGTTTAAACATAAATCTTGAGTAACAAGATAGCTGTGTGAAGTTTGTGGGATAAATAAAATATAATACAAAGAACAATTTAATTTTTGTTTTAGATAATGTTGCTGCCAGATTTTAATCAATTTGTATTTGATTTGGATATAAAAGGTTTAATTTCAAAGTATGTTAATTTTGGTTTTAATTATTTTCATTTTTATTTTATATAACAGTATACTTATTATGAATTGTAGTTTATTGATTAAGAAAATAAATTAAAAACAAAATAAATAAAAAAATAAAACAATGAATTATAATATATAAGAAAAAGTAATTAAAAAAATAATAGAATCTACAAATATATCTGTGTGTATGATTATTTGTATATTTATTATAATTATATAATAATAAATATGCAAATATATCATACATAAAGTAATTGTTAATAATATTTAGATTTTGGTCTGAGTGCTTAAAAAGTGCTAAATACAGTTCAACAAGTAAGACTTATTCAATTAACAAATTTTTCTAAAATTGTTAAAACCATTTTAAACCTCTAAAGGTGATTTAAAATGTATTATAATGTATTAATGATGATTTCAAAATTGTAAGTAACATAGAATGCTTTACACCCCCCAAAAAAAAGTAATAGTTAATTGCTTATAATTTTTAATAATATAATTATTGTTAATAATAATTGCTAATTTTTGTTATAGACAGTTTGAGGTTCACCTATTTGAGGTTCAATTAACATGTTTCGAAACATTTCTTTCATTCTTTAATTTAACAAACTTAATCTGTATTCATATAACATCAATAATACCCATAACATTTCATGTGTACATTTTAATGAATTGCATTTTATTTAATAAAATTTTAAAATCATTTTTATAATTTTTTTTTTTTTTTTTTATAAAAAAGTGTAATAAATTAACATACATAATATGTATATTATATATAGATGTTAGATTCCATATACAGCCTTTTCTTTATAAATTACCACAGAATGTTTAGAAAGAGTTAAATATGTAACATCTCAAGTAACATGCTAAGTTTTATTCACTTTTAGTGAGAGGAGAATTGTATAACCTAATGGGATCATTTGCAAAGATGGTTCCTGAATTAATGACAGAAATCAATGAACGCCTCTTATCTCTTTTTTTGAGTTTTTTAAAACAAGAAATGGAGGTTTGTTGTATATAGGTTTTTAATTGGAAGCATAACAGTAAAAATTTATGATTTCAACTTATTTATATGTTTATTATTAATAAATATTTAAAACTTTAATTGAAACACTTCTTTGTTTTTTTATTGGGCAACAAAAACATTTTATAAAAATCTATTCAAACTGTCAAGTAAACTAAAATTTACAATTTATAAAATTCTTTTATAAATATATATTTTTTTAACTAAAATGGTTTAGTTGCTAATGTTTTGTTGCAAATAGTTTATGTGCAAATGTTTAACTGAAATTGTTTATGTGCAAATGTTTAAATAAAATGGTTTAAGTGCAAATGTTTAATGGAAATGGTTTAAGTGCAAATTTTTAATTGAAACGGTTTAAGTGCAAATGTTTAACTAGAATGGTTTTGTTGCAAAATGTTTGTTAATTGAAATGGTTTTGATACAAATAGTTTCTGCAACTAGTTTTGATGACACTAGTCACAAAAGGTTTTTTTGGACAGTTACCTTATAACTTATGTTGAGGGCACTGACTGCTGTTGTATCTACTTAAATAAAGCTCACAGTAAGTAGCGTAATACTGCTTCGCCTTTGTCATACATGCTATAAAATACTTTAATAAGTGGGACCATGGAGTCTTTCTCCATCAAAATAAACTGAAGCATTAAACACTAAGAACATTTTGTCACTAACAGCTTGGACATATTGTTAGTATACTTTAAACTATTGCAAGAGTCATTTATATTAAATGTGTAGGTACTCAGAATAATACTCATTACAGGCTATTTGTATCAATATATTTGTTGGAATGGTGAAATATTGCTTTGAACTATAAGCAGTCTGATCAGAAAGTTCTTTAGAGGTAACTACCTCATACTACAGTGCAATACTGTTAAGGGTGTAGTTTACAGCTTCCCCTGTCTCTGTAGAAATGAAAACTTGGTTCTTGTTAGCAAAGTTAATATGATATTTAAGTTGGTCTCCAAATGGTTTGGGGTGAAAAGATCTATTTTTCAACAACTGTTTGAATTTTAGTGGTGTGCCGTATTTGCTTTTTGGGTTTAATCCAAAGGCTTTACTGAGAGCAATATTAGGACCAAAGGTGGAGCAAATGAAAGCTCTGAATTATTGTAATATAAATTTACATGGATCAGATTAGTCATCACACCCTTGCAAGAGTCAATCTGTTGTGACACACTGAGTGGGTTACAAGTAGGGATGCGGAGTCCCAAAAAGAACTCCGGATTTGAAAGTCAAAAAAAGAATACTTTATCCTAGTTTTTGGTATCCAGGAGCTCTAAAAATATAAGTTTATGGACTACTAATAGGATAAAAATTAAGACTTTTAGGTTAGAGGAACAATCATTTTTTGAACCCGGAGATCTTAGGTATAATGGCAGCAAGGACTCCGGGACTCCAGGACTCCAGGCTTAAAAACAATATGTTTTAAGTCATTAAATCTCAAGAACTTTTTTCTTATAGCAGATCATAAGTCAACAATCATGTTTAGAGTTTCTGGACACTACAGACTTGGAAAAAGTAGAGACATAAAGCTGGAGTCCTTTTAGGACTCCGCATCCTTGGTGGCAAGTAAAAATTACATGCAGCTCAGTAGTTTCCAGGTCAACACCAGAGTTGATTTACACTTAGAGGTAAAAACTGGATTATTGTAATCTGTCTGAAAGAATGGTAGGGATGGTATTATTTATTGTATGTTGGCCTTACTCTTTTAAAGCTGCACTGTTTTTTCACACGCCAATAAGTATTCAGTTTTTCATAAGTTGATGAAAAGATTAAGTTAATTTATGGTAATGGAATCTGTTTCAGTTTAGCAATTAGAAAGTTGGACTTCACCTCTAGTATAATAGTCACACTATAGAGGGCATAAAAGTTCCACTATTTTCTACAAGAAACAGGGTGCCACTAATAGATAGTAATGGTGTGGTAGCAGAAGGCGTCAATAAAACATTGTTTATAAACAATGTTGAACAAAGGCTACCAAATGTTCCTAATTATATGGCAATTTCTTTTTATAAATTTATAAATTTTTATAAGAGACACTATTAATATTAAAAACTTGATTTTATTTTCTAGCAGATTAGTACTTAAACTAATGCTGGCAGAAACAAAAAAGACTCTTGGGGCCATTTGTAATGCTATTGGTTGAAAGTTGATTAAACAAGGTATAAATAAAGCTGATGTGAAAATATTAAAGTTCTTGAAGAAGAATTAAAAGAATGGCTCAGGCATCTCATTTTGAGCTGTAAACAAGAATATATTACTTTCTTATCTTAACACCTTTCAACCGCTAGGAAAATAGGAAAATTTGACTGACGCTGTTATGTATACTATTGTAATAAATTTTGTATTTAATCTTACTTTCACATAGTTTCATTTAGTCAGGTATCAGCATGTTGTGATACTTCGACAATAATGCTATACTCTAGTATGTATTACACTATAAATCATAGACTTAGTTGCTTAGGCGTTTCATTCCCAAAGTTTATAAGTTTTAATCCATGAAAAAAAAAGAGCTTGACAATAAATCTTAAAAAAAAAAAAAGGAACAATTTTAAAATATCATTATCCTTGTTCATTCAGTGAAAAAAGCAAGGGAGTATTTCATTAAAAATATGGCTGCGGGACAAATTCTAGAAAGTACAAGTGTTCTTACTATAGTTGGCTTTAAAGCCAGATTCTGAGATTTTATACATTCTCTGATTCTATACAAGCTTATACTGTTAAAATTTTTTCAGTATAGTTGGCACCTTACAGCGCCATTGTAGGCTCCATAGCTTCAGCTTCAGATGCTCAAAACAATTCTATCAAATATTAGCTCTACTTAACATACAACGAGTGGGAACCTATTTTTAGCATCTTGTTGAAACCTCTCTCTTTTTACATAACAGTTAGTGAGTGAACTTTTAACTTCTATGTAGCAGATCAGCCCATAAGCCAGTCTTGCACAACAAGTAGCTCATGATTGTCTGGTTACATCAACGTGTTGAAGCGTTTTCAACACCACAGTCAATAGTCAAGACCAAATTCAAAACAGTAGTATACATCACCCTCCATTGGGCAGTAGTTATTCTTAAGTACATTTTGATCTCCTACTTAAAAAATCATTTATGCCATTGTTGCTGAATATTATCCTTACAGTGTATTCTAAATATATTGACTCAAATTCAGTGTATTCTAAATTCAAATACAGTGTATTCTAAATAGAATGACATCTTTTTGAGTTTCTTGATAGCAGATAGTCTGCTCCAATATTTTTTATATCCAATACCTTACTCTGATAATTTACTAATGCTGATGAAAGTTTTTCTTCCATTAAAAAAAATTTGTTCTAAAGCTGAATGAGCCTCTAACTTTCTAATAGTCACAATAAGTTTTTGTCAACTCAACAGCATTTAATAGATTTAGGATTTACTAGTTAATTTAATAGCTGATCCACATTAGTTGATTGATTTGCTTGTAGTTGTGTTAAATGTGTTTATTTACTGAACAAAATAAGTGTAAATTTAGCACAAGATAGTGTTATTGTTAATGTTATTGTGTTATTGTTAACATTATTAATTATAAATTTATGATTACAATAAAACAACCATATGTTTATGATTACAGTAATTATAGTGTTGTTGCAATAATAAAAACAACCATATGTTTATGATTACAGCAATTATAGTTTTGTTGCAACAATAAAAAACAACCATATGTTTATGATAACAGTAATTAAAGTGTTGTTGCAACAATATATGCAACAGTATTTAAAGTGTTGTTGCAACAATATGTTGCAATAAATGCAACAAAACATGCATATGTTGCAATATATACAACAAAACATGCATATGTTGCAATATAAGCAACAAAACATGCATACAGTAATTAAAATGTTGTTACAACAATATATGCAACAGTAATTATAGTGTTGTTGCAACAATAAAAAACAACCATATGTTTATGATTACAGTAATTATAGTGTTGTTGCAACAATAAAAAGCAACCATTTTAAATGTAGCATTTGTATTTATTAATGAATGAGTTGTTATAGTTTATATATAACAGTATATAATATATATATATATATATATATATATATATATATATATATATATATATATATATATATATATATATATATATATATATATATATATATATATATATATATATATATATATTGTAATAATGAAGTAATATTATTTGTAATATGTAAGTCATTAGGTTGAGGTTGTGAGTATAATTTTTGTTTGTCCATTTAACTATTTTTTAAACTAATTGAAAATTTTTATTTTTCATTAGTCAACTAAGAAAAAGAAACCTGAGCTTCTAGTGATAGCAGGTTGTCTTAATGGATTGTCTGGTTACCTCGTTCACTTTACTCAATCATGTGCTGAAAGTAATTTTTTCTTTTGACACAAAATTTCATTAATTTAGTTTTTTGTGTGAAATATTCAACAAATGCAAATTCAATATTTTGTGAAATGATTTATTGTAATGACTATCTAGTTTTTAACTGAAGTATATTCTTTTTAATATTTTCTTACTTTAAAGAAAAATGTTGATTTTATTTTTTAATAGTATTTATATTTATTTAAATTATTAATAGTATTTATATTTATTTAAATTATTGCTCAGCAATTATTTGTTTGATATATAAGTTTAGTAGAATAATTTTGATGTCCTATATGCCCTATATAAACTATGTAGTTGTCTAATTGAGACTATTTTTTGGTATTGGCATACTTTTCTTTTGTGATTTTTTATTGTGTTTTATGGTTAATGATTTCAATTTTTTTTATAAATCAAGGCTCAAAATATGCAAGCATCATCATGAAATATGTGAAAATGTGTATTTTACTTACAGTGAGTATTATATAAATTATTTTACAAGTGTTAACAATTCTGCAAGTATAATTACAGTTGTATGACAATTTATTATGGCCACCTACATTTTTTCTAGAAACTCTAGAAAAATTGTGATTTTCCATCAGTTTTTACAATTTTATCTACCAAAGACGTATTCTAATAAAAAATCAGGTTGTGTGTTAATAAAAAATTACCATTTTATAAGAATAAATACACTTTAATAAAAAATATTCATATAATATCTTAGTTACAATCAATATTTTGTAACCCCCCTTTTTGCATCGATTACTGCTTGTACCCTTTTAGGCATGCTTTTTATGCAGTTTTCTGCCATTTCCTGCAATCTTGCATTGTGGTTCCAATGTTTTATAATACTTTCTATTAGAACCACCTTGTTTGTAATATTTTCCTTGGCCACTTCCTTTTTTAATAGCTCCCAAACATTCTCTATAGGATTGAGATCCGGCAAATTTCCCGGCCAGTCCAACAAAGGAATATTTTTATCTTTCAAAAAGATTTTGATAGACTTAGCCGTATGGCATGGTGCTCCATCTTGCATGAATGTTTTGTTTTCCTCTGGACCAAACCATTCCGTCAATTGGGGTAACAATCTTTGTTCCAGGACATTTTTATACTGCACCTGGTTCATTATCCCTTGAACAATGTACAGCCTTCCCATTCCTTTCCCACAAATGACCGACCAAATCATCACCGAGGTTGGATGTTTGACGGTTTGAATAATACAGCTACTTAAATATTTCTCTCCAACCTTCCTTTTCACGTATTGTGCTTCTTTTGATAAGACTTGGAACGTGCTCTCATCACTAAAGCAAACCTAAAAATATTATACGATGGTTCATTTACCACAATGCATGGATTATCTAAAAAATTTAAAGTATTATTTAATAAAATAATCTGTTATACCGTTTTCCAATCGTCTTCAGTCCAATTTCTATATTTTTTTGTCCATTCTAATTGCTTCTCCATCATTTTTGGCGTTAATTTTGGCTTTTTAGCCGGACGTCTTGAGCTGTAGCCAAGATCGTGTAGACGACGCTGAACCGTTTTTTTGGACATCTTAATACCAGAGCTCTTCAACTTCTCAGTGATATCATCATTTGATGCTAGCCTATCTTCCAATACTATTTTGGTAAGAATTCTTTCACCTCGTGGAGTAAGAATTCTTTTTTTACCACAGTTCCCAGTCCTTTTTGGAGTCAGGTTTTCCATGTTGACAATTTTTTTTTGGATATTCTGCACTGACACTCTAGAAACATTACATCTTCTGGCGATTCCTCTTTGGGAAAAACCAGTATTTGTAAGAAGTGCTTGGATTTCACTTTTTTTTTCTAGAGATAAGTCCTTTTTTTTGCCCATTTCTAAAAAAAAAACCAATTTTAGTACGAAAATTTCTATTATTACTTAAAATAATTTTAATCACAAAATACTGAGTGAAATAAAAATATTTTTATGTTAATTTATGTAATGTAATATTCTTAAAGTAATATTAGTCGATTTGAGTACTTACTTTAATGATAACTTTGAAAAATATACCAAAACTAACAGAGAGTATTCACCACGTGCACTGTAAGAATAGCGGTCTCAAGATGGCGTCACACAAAATGGCTGTCAAAAATGACAGTGTTTACACCAGCATAAAATTTTAAATAATTTTGTCAACGTATAACTATATTGTATGCATCCAAATAAATTAAATTATATAATTTTGAACTATAATGCAAAGAAAACAAAAGATAAGCAAGGTATGTTAAAATTTATTGGGTGGCCATAATAAATTGTCATACGACTGTATATTGTTTATAATTTATTGTTATAACTTTTAAACAATTAGGAAAAAAAACCTGTTATGAATGTTTTGCTCATTTGAAATTTTAAATATTTTAGGATTATAACAGATACGATGTTCCAAAAGGTTGAATTTTAATTCTATTAATGTATTGTATTGTGTAATTTCATATTTATTTTAAAATATTATGATTGCATTTATGTTATTTTTATTTGTTTAACTTTATACAAGTTGTTTTTATTTTAAATTTAAATTTTTGACAAGTAAGATAAAATATAGCAAAAACATTTGCTAAAAAATATTCATACAAGATTCATTTCAAAACAGATCTGTCAATCTTTAGTTTACTAAAGTATTAAATTTTAATTAAAAAGTTTATTTTTCGGTTTTTAGTACAAAAAAGATTACATTTTTTAATAATCTTTCTGCTATATTTTATTTTACTTGTCTTAAATCTAAAGTTAAAGAGAGTTAAAGAAATTAAGTTGTTTTCTATTTTTAAGTCTCGACAATGAGTTACGTTATTTAACAATTTGAATTATTGTTATGTAGCATTGTTATTGTTACACTGCAATATTATTATTAAACAGTGTCCAGACTACAAAAAAGTGATTAAGTGATTTTGATTAAGTTCCTTAGTAGCAATCAATATTAATGCAATATTGGTGCAATATTTATCTTGATTTTATCTAAATGGTTAAATAACAATATAGCACCAATATAAAATATCCATTTTTATATATATATATATAAATATATATATATATATATATATATATATATAAATATATATATATATATATATATATATATATATATATATATATATATATATATATATATATATATATATATATATATATATATATATATATATATATATATATATATATATATATATATATATATATATATATATATATATATATATATATATATATATATATATATATATATATATATATATACAACTCTCGGAATTAGGGTCAGCATTTGGCAATGCAGACCTAACTGCTGACCTTGAAGTGTTTGAGGTCGGCAAAAATTTGCCAACCTCATTTCTATGTTTAATGATAACCTTTTTGTATCAAATTGTTTTTGCCAACCTTATGCCGACCTCTAACAGTTTAATGTCAGCAATTTATTGCCGACCTCATTTTTACTAATTCCGAGGGTTGTATATATATATATATTATATATATATATATATATATATATATATATATATATATATATATATATATATATATATATATATATATATATATCTATCTATATATATATATATATATATATATATATATATATATATATATATATATATATATATATATATATATATATATATATATATGTATATATATATATATATATATATATATATATATATCTATATATAGCAAATATTTATTTACTATATTGGCTACATATAAACTGCAATATTTTGCCAACATTTTTTTATCATAACCAATGAAAAAACATTAAAATTACAAAAAGCAGCACCCAGAGGAGGAATTGAACTCGCAACCCTGTTAACCGTGCCTCAAAATTAGACACCTATTACATTCACAGGATTTCACTAATATATCAAAAAGAATAAAAATTAAAATGTGTAAACATTTTTTTGTATACAAATAAGTTTTTTATTATGTAAACATCGTTTGTACAAGCGTACAAATAATGCGAGTGACAATGTAATGTGAACATTATTTGTAGGCATGTAAACATAATGACCTCCTAGAAATAAAAAGCTAATATTTCCATAAAAAATCTTCCTGAAAAAAACTTGATCATGTAACTCTATCACCATCAAAAAAGAGTGCTATTACACACACAGCACTACCCGAATATATTGATGATGTCACTAATAAAAATCAAATTTTTGTACAAGTTACTTGATGAAAGTTCTGTTTAAGTAAAAAAAATAAAAAGTTTACAAAAAAAAAAAAAACTTTCTGGCAAAAAGATGTGAATATTACTAGAAAGAAAGCATCTGTAATGACTTTCCTTTATTTAAAATTTTTATTACTTTATAAAATGTTTTGACTTGTGAATACTGAGCCAAGTTTGTGTTCACCAACCTTCTATGAATTAAATGTAAACATTCAATGCACATATTATTCGTAAATGCATCAGTTTACTGCTTTGTTATATATATTATGTGGATAGAAACTTTTGGATGTGTAAATATAACAATGAAAATAATAAATGCATTCACAAACATAAGCTACAGTCTCTATATTAAAACATAAGCATAAGTTACAGTCTCTATTATTTTTTTATTATATCATATACTAATATCATATAGATCTAATCATATTACCGACTGGAAACTATTACACACCACTTTATACACATATTTAAACGTATTAATATACACACAGGCACGTGCAAACACATTTTTATCGCATACATATATATTTATCACACACATATATATACCTTTGTCAGGCATGCGATGATACACCATTGCAATAATACTTTGTTTTGACACCTTGATTGTGGCTTTCACCATTTTAAAAATGCGCTGAATTATAATTGATCTAAATCTTGAATTAAATGTTTAAAGTACTAATGAAAGATGTATATAATTTATTTTTATTTTCATTATATAAATTAAATAAATATTTATTTTTTATAATTTAACAAATATAAAAAAAAAAAAAATTATTTTGATTTTAGACTTTTTTAGACAACGATAGTTAACTAAAAAATATTAATTATAGTTATTATTATTAATATATTATTATTATTTATATATTATATATATATATATATTATATATTATTTATTTATTATAGTTATTGTTAGTTATATCTTTAATTAAAATTTTAAAGAATATTTAAAGTTAATATACTTAAAAGTAATTTGCCATTTATTATCAAGCCGTTAGAATTTCAGTTTTCTATTGAAACGTAAATGATTGAATTATTTTTTCTTTTATGTTCCTACAAAGAATTTTTTTGTTTACTCCATTTAGTTAACAAAGCATTTTAAAAATTTAAATATTTTACTTTGTTACGTATTATGTTCTATGAATAAGTATATATTTGCAAAGCATGAAATGGTTTCGAAAAGAGTTATTCTTTTTCTTTTTAAATGCATAATTATTTACTTGCATGTATTTATATAAAAACTATTTTTAAATTAGTAACTAAACCACTATGATTTAGTTGTAAAATTTGCTTTTGAAAATTATTGAAAAATTGACAGAAGTTGTTACTTTATTTTAAAGGGTTTCTCATTTTATTAAAAAACAGTAAAAGCAAAAGATTTGAAGTTTATTATTTCAAATACAACTAAAAACCTGATTTAAATAACCTTAGCATTTAATTTTAGTCGATTTATATTTTAATTTTTTGTAATTTAGTTTTATTTAATTTTTTTATTTTGTCTTTTGTTAAAAATTCTTTACTTCTTTTAACCTTTGAACATAACAGATATACACACACACATGCTTTTACATTTTATACTTTTATCTTTAGCTGCGCTAACATTGCTGGCTCTCCATTCTTCCCAATTTAATGAGTTACTTACCTTGCAAGCAGAGGTTTTTTTTTTTTAAAAATATTTCATATTAAAATCACACTTACTATTTTCTATAAAACGTAGCTTTATATTTTAATCTAATGTTTTAGTATCTATATTATAAAATATTCTATATTCTATAAGACGTGGAGTAAAATGATATAAAACATTCTATATTCTATAAGACATGGAATATGATATGATAGGGTATGGAATGTAAAACTAAGATATATCAAATTTTCTTGAGTTATAAAAATAAAATAAAATTTGGTACCAGAAGGTACCAAATTTTATTTTTACCTTGAGTTAAGCATATCATGGTTGCAAATCGTAATTGCTTTTTGCACTATTGTGATTAATTTTTTGTTAACAAAAATTTTTTTTTTTTTTTTCTGTATTTATTTTTTCTTTTCTAATTTAGCTTTTTTAGTATAAATATATTTTTATTATTAAAATTTTTTAGTATAAATCTTATAAATATAAAATAAATGTTTTTGCCTAGGGATTTAGTAGGGATCATCCATAAAGTACATCACGCTAAATGTAACTATTAAATAGAAGTATCATTTGCTATCTTTTCAATCAACATATAGGACTTTTGAATTTTAAATACTTAAAAAATACTGCATGGAAGCCTATAATTTTCTACTTCTATTTTAAAGTTAAATTTAGTTTGATATTTTTATAGGAAAAGTGCATCACACTAAATTTACCTAAAATGTAAATCAAAACATATAATGTAAATCAAAACCATAAAAGTTACTAAACTTAACTAATAAATATACTTAATGTGCTTAAAGACATTTGCAGAAAACCTGCAAAAGTTAGCTGTAGCAATGTTTCTATTTATATCTTTTATGTTATTCACCCAAAAAAAAATTATTTAAAAAAAAATTCCAAAAAAAAAAAAAATGCTACACCATCTTTTTATATTTTCCATTTATATATAAGGATATCAAGATATAACATTTTCTGAAAATACAAGTTTTAATTTAGGAATGGAACTAAAGAACATAACTTCTGTATTTCTCAATCTCTCACTCTGATAGTCAACGTTGTGACTCATTTTTCAGACTTTCTCATAAAAACCATACATTCAATTAATTGCTAAGTTAGCATCTGCAAAGGTTGCTTTTCTTTATGGTGCTTGCCAGTTTCTTACTTTTTGTTCTTCTTTAAAAAGAAATTAATTATTTTTATTTTGATCAAAATATTTTATTTTTCAAATAATAATTCTGAATTTTAAGTATTTTTAAGTGTACTATGAAAACATTTTTTCTCTTGCTTTATTTCATTGAAAACAATTAAATAAAAAAATTTAATGAAAACATCAACTTAAAAAGCCATTGGATAAAAAAATTAATTATACTTAAATTTTTGATAGTATGCTGGATAAAAAAGCAATAAATCTAGTATGAATGTGGTATCTAATAAGTTTTATATTATTTTTAATATTTACTCATTTTTTTTTTAGATTTGATCTTACCCTTTTGGTCTGTAGAAGTTTTTACAAAAATATCTTATTTAATATTTTCATTAATTCTAAGTTAAATTTTTTTATAACTGTTTAAAGTGGTTTAAATACTATAATATTTGCATTTTTATCATGTTTAATAAAAACATTTACTAAAAGTAATATTGTAACAGGTATAAATAAATTTCTTGCACTATTTAGTCATTACTCAAGTTTTAAATTATAACTTAAGCTGTAAATTATAACTAATAGTAAACAAGAATATTATGAGGTATTATTTAAATACAAGAGATACTATGTTGAAAAAATGCAGATAAAAAATAAAGTACAAAACATACAATTTTTTTATGATGCACCCTACCATATTACAAAACTTCTGTATCTCAAATCAAGCAGGTATGGAGGAATTTGGAATAAAAAATTAAAAAAGTTGTTGGGATAACATTTTTTTTAGTTAATCCGAGCCCTGAATTCTATAATTTTATAGTTTAAAAAATGCAAATTAAAAAAAAGGAAACTAAATTATTGTTAAAGTTTCTATAATTTTTTAATATAAAAAAAATTTAGTGTGGACAATAATCAAAAATAATTTTTCTTATGACTTTTTTTGTAGCAAATATATGATGCACTGGAATTATGGATAAATCATCCAAATAAAGAAGTAAAAAAGATAGCAATTACAGCAACTGAATCATTTCTTTATGAGGTAAAAATATTACAAAAATATTACACAGCTTTAAAGTAATAAAGAAAAGATCAACAAAGGATTGTTGGCCATCAACTTTGCTATTAATAGCTATTGTTGATTATCAACTTTGCTAGTGATTTACTTTTAAAGGTCATGTTACTTTTATAGATCTCACTTATCATATTTAAAGTAAACTAGCTGACCAGACTCGTAAAACACGGGTCTTGGTAAGTCTATTTTTACCTACCATTTCTATACCGTAAAATGAGGTAACTTTGGCCAAATTTAAAATCTTTTTTTTTTCAAAATTTAATTATAAATGATTAATATTAGGTGATATGTTTTTAAGGCAAAAAAGTATTAAAAACAATAGCTTGAAACTAACTTACAAATTTATTCAAGATATAAATCAAAAAGAAACCTTATTAATATTTAAAACTAAAAAAACATCAATCATTAAACTATTAGTGCTAGAGTTATTCAATAGATTATCTGTAATTATTTGGTGTTCAAGAGTGGATGGCTTGGTTTTTTTTACAACAATCATTTTTTTCTTTGAATTATTTGTATTTATAGCTGCTTGCGTATTAACTAGATCAATTGATGATACACTTTTTCCTGGAACAATGGAGACTTTATGTCGCTTTTTATTAGGGGTATATGATCATCACTTCTAGCTTCAACTAAATGTTGTATTAAAGAATCACTGACAAGAGAACTTATTTTTACAGTGACATCTTCATTTGTAAAAGTTCTTTTAGGAATTTTATCTAACACTTGTTTTCGATTTATAATCCAGTTTTTCTGAAGCCTGCCTTCATACAACCAGACTCTTCAATTTTTTTCATGAGATATTTAAGCAACGCAGGAAGGGAAGCAATGTCTTTTGGAAGGGAAGGAGCTTTATGTCCTTTGCCACTTTCCTTCTAAGTTGTAAATATTTTTCTCCACTGAGCTTTCATTAGTCAAAAATATGCAAAATCCAATGGATGCATTAAATGCGTGAAGTTAGGAGGAAGTGCAATAAACTTAATGATGTTTTCTTTACACAAAGGCAGTACATATGTATTTATATGTGACAACAAATTGTCTCCAATTAGAAGATATTTTCCAGAAGTTTTTTTTTAGTTCAGATAACAATAAAGATTCAAACCAATCTGTAAAACAACTGAAGTCAAACCATCCACTTTTTGAGTGGTTATAATGTGCTCCTTTTGGTCTATTTTCTGTCCAAGTTGTCCACATCGAATCTGCTTTATATACAATACATGGAGAAAGGATATGCCCTTCTGCATTACCACAATACATCAAAGATGTAGCAGACAGTTGAATTAATTGTTCTCTTAGGATATTTTGATCCTCGCTTTGTTATTACTAATATATTACCAGGGTCATCAGTTAAATTAGTTTCATCGTAATTCCAAATGTTTGATAGAGGAACCCCTGCCAGTTCAGGAGTGATGTTATCAAAAAAGTTATTAATAGCAACAGTACCTACTTCTGTCCTCTTTTTTTATTGTTACTTGCAAATCTAACACTTAATTGTTTATTTCTCTTAAGGAATGATTTTACCCATTCAACACTAGGCATATTTCCTGCAAATTGCCTAATAAACATTTAAATAATGCAAATTGCCTAATAAGCATCTAATAAACATAGACTTTACGGTCTGCATAAGACTTCACAATACTTTGTAAATCATAACAGTCAACTGGGAATCCAAAAGAAGACATAGTTATAACATAGTTTGCAAAAATTTCTTCTTCAATTTCCCTAAATATTGTGCAACTGCCTGGTTTTTTATGTATACCTTTCAGTTTATTCTTTATTGTTGATAGAGGAGTTTTAAAGGTTAAACAAGCATCTGTTTGTGTTAAATTACCACTTCTTACTTCTTTTAAACATTTGGTTAATGTTTCCTGGGTGTATGGAATATAAACACGACTCCCAGCAACATGTTTATATGTTCTTGACATGTTTTCTTTGATATAAATATTATTAATTAATATTTTGTCCTAAAAACAAAAATTGAAAATTAAACCAATAAAATTATATCTATAGACAACATTTTCTGAAAAATAAGTCAAAAATATAATATTGAAAATCAAGTAATTACATTTTTTCACATAGGTTAAAGTCACCCCAAGTTGTGGCCAAAGCCACCCCATAAATTTTACTTAAAGTTGTTTTTAATTAGAAGAGTTATAAATTTGGCAACCCACTCAAATATTACCAGCAGTTTCAACCAAACTCTTAATTTTGCAGCATATAAATTTAACAATTTTTATAGACTCTAATAAATAAAGAAAAAATTATATCAAAAGTTCCGCAAACTACAATTAATCTAAGTAATAAATAAACAGAATAACTTTACTTTTATAATAAACTTAAATTTGGAAGAAGTTGCAGAAGTACAAAGTAGTTTTTAAAAGTTAAAACTATTTTTTATAAATTAGCCAAAGTTTCCTACCAGGCCAAGTCACCTCATTTTACAATACTTATTCCTTATTCACTTAAATATTTTATAGTAAACAGTAGAAAAATAATTAACTTAAAAACTTCTTTTTTAGCAAAAAAAATAAACATGCACACTTTTTCTGTATGGTTTGAGCTTTTTAGAACCCTCACCCTGTTTACATCTCACCTCATCCTGTTTACACCTCCTCGTTTATTTATTTCCAAAACAAAGTCTGAATTTAAGATCTTCCTACTTTAAGAAATAAAATTGTCTGTTTACAGAGCTACATAAGTATCTCTAATATAGTTGACAATTGCTTAACATTTCTGTTTGTGTTTTCTGAAATATAAAGCTGCAATAAAATTTTAACCCTCTCATTAAGACTTTATTTATTTACAAAGCAAAAGAAGACCCAAAAAACAGATCACGGGGAAATAGGTCAAATATGTTAGTTCTATCTATTAGACTTTGATATTAAAAATTTTCTGTTTCAACAAAAAATGATCAACATATCCATAGAATAAACAAAGTAAACTACAATAAATTCTTCACAAAAAATATTCATATAAGTAAAATTCTATGTGTGAGGATGATAATAATGAGTTTAGGTAAATTTTTAACTTTTATAATTCAATATTTAAATAGCCATGGTAATTAGTATAAAAATTAATGATATTTTTTTTATTTCATCTTTTTTTAAAACGTTAAAGAATTCTTAAATCATTTATAACGACAGCATCTCTACTTAAAAAATAAATTAATATGCGGATAATGTGATGCAGAAACTGTTAAATACTTTAGTTAACACATTTT
>NC_088925.1:50567500-50577500 GCF_038396675.1 Hydra vulgaris
AATTCGAACATGTTCTCATTCTACATTGTCTGAAGAGGTAAATATCTTATTAATTCCATTGTTATTTTTTTATGTACTTTACCTTTATCACTACATGCTACATATACTTTCATCACTACATGCCACATATACCTTTATTATTACATTCCACATACACCTTTATAATCATGCCACATATACCTTTACAATCATGCCAAGCACACTTTCATTAATAGATGCCACATATACCCTCATCACTACATGCCACATATACCTTCATTTCTACATGCCACATATACCTTCATAACTATGCCACATATACTTTTATTACTATACAACATATAACTTCATTACTACATGCCTAATTTATTCATTTATATATTGGTTCATGCTACATTAAAGTACTTTTTAAAACAATTGTTTACTTTAGTACCAAATAAGCTATGAAAAAGTTTTTAAATCCATATAAGTGTTTTAATAGTATATTTCTTGATATTTAAAAGGTTAGGCAATATTTAAGGTAGGTTATCCTGTTAAGTTAATGAATTAAAAGAACTTGCACAATTGCATGATTTTATTTAGATTAAAAGCATTTACATTTTATGTCACTTGTTTGTAAGTAAACAGTGAGGCAGAAACTTTAGCAACAAATAGTTTTGTTTCATATAAAGTCAGTGTAAATTTAGATTGGCTGGAATTGGTTGCTTACAAGAGGTATCTCGATTGAGTTGAATTTTGCTACAATAATTTCAGAATGAGTAAACTCTTAAATCAATATCTGATATGTGGTATTTAGATAAAACCTAAATAAACATAAATCCTAAATAAATAATTTAATACAAAGGTATCATAGGTACCAAAGTCTAAAAAAAAGTTTTATTTTGATAGACAAATATATAATATATTATATTTTTTCAGCTAGTTTGCATGTTTAGTATCCTTCATAAAAAAATTTTTTTTTTACTAAAAAACACTACTAATTGTTACTCAGAAAATTTAAAGCCTCAATGTTTCCCCAGCTTCAATGTATTCCCCAGCCTCAATGTATTCCCCAGAGAGTCAAAATGTTTTTTTTTAAACAAGCTTTTAACTTTTGATAAATGTATATAAAGATGTCATATATATTTGAAATGTTATTAGTCATATTTTTTTCAAAGACTCAAATAAATTATAAATCTAATCACACTTATCAATACATTCCAGCTGATCTTTGAGTAAAAAAAAGATTATATCCATACAGGGTGTTAGCTAGCCCCATGGTGTCGCGTATAACGCGGAATTCCCAATGGGCTTAAAATTCCCAAAAGTCAATGACTTTTTTTTTTAAAGTGTTATTTTGAGTGTTTTATTTCCTTTTCTAGAAAATTCCCAACGTTTTCTAGAACAACAATGATAAAAATTCCCAATACGGCAAAAACGCGGTATAAAATTTATTTCTGGCTAACGCCCTGCCATACTAAATGTCTGATTTCCAAAAAAAGTTAAACCATTATATTGGTTGGATTGTGTGTTTTAATGTTGATGGTTCCACTCATGTGTAGTTTAGGTGGGTTTTCATAATGCCATTTTTTTATTTGTAAATGTTATGGAAGAATTGAAGTAATTTTTTACAACTGGATGCACTTCCTTGAGTTAACTTCTTTTACAACTAGACACCTTTTCTTGAGTTAACTTCTTGTACAACTGAACGGCCTTCCTTGAGTTAACTTCTTTTACAACTTGACGCCCTTCTTTGAGTTAACTTCTTTTGCAAATTAGGACCGAGTAATTTAAATTTAAGTTTTGATAACAATTGACAAAGTTACAAAGTTATTTGTAACTTTGTAACTTCCATCATACATCTATCATCATACAAGATGTTAAAACAAGTTATAACATTTTGAGTTTAAAGTAATTTATTTTTTTATATAAAAGAAATTTTTTTCTATCAACATGTCGTTAATATCAAAATTCCTCACAGTTATTGTAAATTGTCTAGTTATGAAGTTTAATGCCTTATTGTTAATAAAGAAAATTATTTGCAATTGCTTATTGTAATTTTTAAGATATCTACAGAAATTTTAAACAAAAAAGATGCAACAATAACAATAAAGACTTTTCTTCCTATATGGAACTTTTTATTAGAAGAAAAAAACTACTCTGTAAGTAAATAAACAACTATTATTTTGTTTTGTTTTTTAACATTTTATACAGCATTGTGAAAAAGTTAAGAACCACTAAATAAAAAAAAAATTTTTTTCAAATAAATTTAATTAATTTTTATTCTATAGATAATAAAATAGTCTTTATTTTTCAAACATATTAAATATAGCATGAGAAAAAAGAAAAAAATTTTTTTTTTTTGAAAGTTAGTTAATAGAACCTATAAAAAATAAGGATTAAATATTATGTGTTAATTTTTTTTTATATTTTTTTTGTGAAAAAGTTAAGAACCACAAAGAATTTTTTGTGCTAAATGCAGCGGAAACGTCTTTTTAAATTTATTTTTCCCTTTTTTTTTAAATATTCTTTTAATGACCTGAGTTATTACCAAAGAACCAATAAAAACATTTGAAAAAAATTAATTTTTTTAAATACTTTTAAAAAAAGTATTTAATTTCAAACAAAAAAAAATTCTTTCCTTTTGAAAAAATGAGCAGAAAAGCTATTACCTATGAAGATCGTGTAAAAGTGGTGCATTTTCACCAGGAAGGTAAATCCGCTCGCGAAATTGGAAGAATAGTAAAGCGATCACATAGTTGGGTGCTAACAATCATCAAGAGATTCAAAGAGACGAAATCTTACGTTGATCGCCATCGTTCTGGAAGACCGCGTTTGACGACACCCAATGATGATCGCCTTTTAATCAGGTTGGCAAATAAAAATCGAACCATGCCGTCGCATGAATTAAGAAGGGAATGGAAGCTTTCAAATGGACGTCAAGCCTCGGCATCACTTGTGCGTAGGAAACTATTAGCTAACAATATGTTATGGAAAAAAGCTGTTCTAAAACCGCCACTTACCAAACGACATATAAAAAAGCGAAAAGAATTTTGCCAAAGCGTCAAAGAATGGTCTAAACAAAAATGGAGGACAGTAATGTTCAGTGATGAGATGAATATCGAGGTTGATAACCGAAAAAACTGAATTATGATTCGCATGCAGCCTTCAGAAAAATATAATCACGATTGTATCGTTCAAAGAACAAAACAAGGTAGCGGGTCGGTTGGAATATGGTGCTGCATGACATATTATGGTCTCGGTATGTTTAAATTATTTGATGGTCGACTCAACTCTACTTATTATGTCGATATTTTAAATAACAACTTGTTACCGTCAATTGATGCACTTGAGCAAAGCGTTCCGTTCATTTTTCAGCAAGACAATGCACCGTGTCACAGGGCTAAAATTGTCTCTGAATGGTTCGAAAGTAAAAATATTGAGCGTCTAACTTGGCCACCAAATAGCCCAGATCTAAATTGCATTGAAAATCTTTGGAGTTGGCTTGATAAAGAGATTGCCAAGAAAGCACCAAGGAGCCTTGAGGAGTTGCGCAATATTTTACCAGCAATACTTGGAAATGTTCCCAAACATATTTTAGAGAATTTAATAGACTCAATGCCAAATCGTATAAATGAGTGCTTAAAAATTCATGGTAGAATTATGCGGTATTAGGTGGTAAAAATTATCGTTTTTTATTCTGTGGTTCTTAACTTTTTCACAATTTTTTTAAAATAAAAATTACCTATAAAACTTTAAATACATTTTTTATATTTGTTTAAAAGTTTTTATCACTATTATTATTTTTTATTTTGTTTGTCTATTTTCTTAAATTTATTATTATTATTCTTTTTACCAGAAAAATATATTCGGTTAAAAAAAAATTTAAAAATAAAAATAAATTATGATTTGTTTTTTTTGTGGTTCTTAACTTTTTCACAATACTGCATAATAAATGAAGAATGATACATTGAAATAAATTTTTACTAGGTTTCAGTTTACTCACGTTCAGAATTGTGTGTGGCATTAAAAGAACTGGTTTATGATTGTATTTTATCAGCATTTTTAAATGTCTTAAATAAGTTAAACTTTGTTACTGAAAATAAAGAAGCTGAAAAGGTTTTTTTATTTGTCCTAATCTTAATTTTTTTTTTTTTTTTTTGCAACTTGATGTTTTATGCTAAATTTGAAATTTTTTGTTTATGTTTTTCAGAATTTATTTACTTCAAATAAAAACTAGTAATTTGTTATAGTTAAGAGATCCTGTCTCAGATCCTACACTAAATCTTGTGCCTAAGATGCCTCAAGATTTCATGATTTTGGTTAATCTGGTGGATTTATTTGGGTAAATTAACTGAAAAGTAGAATTATTCTTTTACAGTTTCTTAGTTTATTTTTTTACAGTTTCTACAGTTACAGTCGTGTGACAATTTGTTATGGCCACCTATTAGTTTTGATCCTTTTGAAGTTTAATCTCATTTTTTTCATATGAAGAGCAAAAATTTACTATTAAAAGTCTTTCATTTATCTTTTGTTTGAAATAAAGTGTTAACTTATAAAATCAGTGCGTTTTTTTTTGCTACTGGCAACAGTCATTTTTGACAGCCATTTTGTATGATGTCATCTTATTTATAATCTTTTTATTATGTTTATATTAGGTTATCATCAAAGTATTTATTTAAATCGGTAAAAATATTGTTTCTTGAATATTTCTTTTTATTTTATAGTAAAAATAATTGCATTTGATTTGATATTTTTTTAAGTTATGAGTATATCTTATTTTAGTTATGGGAAAAGAAAAAGGACTTGTTACCACAAAAAGTTACTGAAGTCAGAGCACTTTTAATAAATACTTATCTTTCTCAACAAGAAATTGCCAGAAAATGCAGTATTTTGCAGGTTTTTGTACACAATATACACAAAAAAATGACTAATATGGAGAACTTGATGCCAAAAATGTAAACGTGGAAAGAAGAGAATCTTAACACCACACCAGAAAGAATACTAACCAAGATTGTTCTAGAAAATAGACGGACCACCAACAATGAAATAACTGAAAAGCTGGACCAATATGGAGGTTAAATGCCAAAGAGAACAGTTCAATATCGCCTGCACGATCTTGGTTACATTTTACAACGTCCAGATAAGAAGCCTAAACTGACACCAAAAATGATGCAAAAAAGGCTGGAGTGGGCAAAAAATTATAGGAGTGTAACAGAAGATGATTCGAAGTTGATAAAATTAATTTGAATAATTTTAAAATATCCTCTTTCTTACACCAAACTTTAAAGATTCACTAAACAATCCTTGTATAATATCTTAAGGTATGCTTTAGCGACGAGAGTACTTTCCAAGTGTTAACAAAGAAGGCTCAATATGTAAAAAGAAAAAAAAGGAGAAAAGTACTTACTAGACTGCCTCATTCAAACTGTTAAACACCCCAGCTCAGTAATGATCTGATTAGTGATGTGTGGATTGGGAATGGGAAGGCTGTATATTGTTGAGAGAATGAATCAGTTACAATATAAAAAAGTCATGGAACAAAGATTGTTGCCACAATTGGCACAATGATTCGGTCCAGGTGAAAAATAAACTTTCACGCAGGACATGGCACCATGTCACACAGCTAAATCAGTTAAAAAATATCTATCAGAACAGAATATTCCATTACTTGATTTGCCAAGAATTTCTCCTGACCTAAATCCTATAGAAAATGTTTGGGCACTCCTAAAGAAGCAAATATCTAAAAAAAATATTACAAATAAAGTGTATTTAATAGAAAGAATTATTCACCATTAGAACCAAAATAAATTACCAATTTGTTAAATGTTTTTTATTTGTCAAAAAAATATCCATTCCTTAAATAAAAACTACTTTTGAGGACATTAATCACAAAAAAATATTAAAATGATAGACTTTGAAATTTGGGAATGTAAAAAATTGTGGGTGACCATAATAAATTGTCACACGACTGTACTTATATAATGTCTATAAATATAATATATATGTTGAATGATTCATATAAATAATAAAGCAATATTATAATTTATCTTTTTGTTTTTTTCAAATTTCAAAAGTTTTCAAATTTTTTCTTTTTTATAAAAGAATAGTCAAATAATTTATAATTTCACAAAAAGTAAGTAATTAAAAATTAATACCAAGGTATAAGTCCAGGACAACCATATGGATTTTGTAGTCAAATAGTAATACCACTGAGATCTAGCAGTGGGCTATGACTGAATTGACTAGCCAGAGTTGAAATTAGTTTAAAAAAAAGCCAGTTGACTATGTGATTTTTGCGAGAGGTAAGATCACAAATGTTTGTAAAAGGTTTAAACAATTTGGTTATTTATGTCTAGTAATTTTAGATGTTGTAGTTATTTTAAATTTTTTGAGAATTAAATTATGAAAAGTATATGGCAAACCAAGCAATAAGCTGTTTAATTGTCACAATTCTGCTAACCAACTCATGACAAAAGGCTCCTTTTTCTGCCTAGAAAATCTACACCAAAAGTTCTAACAAGAACATCATGATAGACAACTTAGAATTTTTGATATATACAGCTTTTGATGAAATCAGCCTCTCTGAGAGCTACCACATTGCTGGAGAAACCTTACTGTCAGCCAGCCGAACAGCCATTAAACTGGGTTTAAGGGCTGTGCCTTCGTTAAGAGATAAAAGAAAGAATTACATAGCCACTGTCAAGGAGGTGCAAGCTCAAATATATAAGTAGTGTCAAGAATATTCAGTGCTAATTTTATATTCAAGAAACAATTTAACACAGGTTTAGATTTTTCCCAGCCTATTAGATAAAGAAAGTGCTTACCCCTAATATCTATGTCGTAAAGGCATTTTACAAAATAGCAGGATGCAGTTGACACTTGTCCATAATGAGTATTTTTTATTGAAAACCCCAAAGCATTTGGTGTTTTAAATCAGAGTTAACTTCTCCTAGTTTGCCTAGAAAAGCAGGTCCTACAAATCAGCAGAGGATGTGGTAATTTGTACTGGATATACGTTTCTAGTAGCATGATAATCATGATGTTTATTAAAAGTGAATTTATAAAAAACGAGATAGAAAGAAACTGCTGACACCTTCAAATGCATAACAACATTTTAGTTATCACAAGCAACTGTGTTAATTATTTTTGGCACAGTTGCTTGCAATAGCTATAATAATCTAATATATTATTTAAATAAATATTAATATATAGTTATTATTATAATAAATATCCAATCTGATATATAAGATAATAGTAATCAGCACTAAGATCTAAATAATCCTAACTTTGATCCAACTTGAATTATCTAAGTGTTTAACTTGTACTTAATCTAATCAGTTTATTAGTGACTAATCTAAGTGATAAATGATGCAAAATGATATTGGTTTGTTAGCTGAACGTTCAAATGCATGGTTAATGGAATTTATCATAAGTAAATACAGTGTTATGTATATTGGAAGAAAAAAATATCAACTACAACTACACAATGAAACAAGACAATTAAAGTTTTCTTCTAAAAACAACAACAAAAGAACTAGACTTAAGTGTAATAGTTTCATGCAATACAAAATGGAATCATCAGGTTTAAGTAGCTACATGTAAAGTACAAAGAATCTTATGTTTAATCGGTAAAAGCTTTACTTATCTTAACACTGAAATGGTAAGGCAGTTAAACTATAATATTTTACGAGGTCACAATATTATAAATTTTATCTGCCCACATAATATAACTTTTAAAAGAGCAAAGTAATTCATTTTATTGATAAATATTAAATAAAAATGGGCTTTTATTTTGTCAACCACCTTTTTAGAAAAGAATGATTTTAAAAATTTCAAAATTTCTTTTCAGCCAAAACTTTGATTATATCTTTTTTTTTTTTTTTTGAAACATTTTTCATTAGTTTTATTTATTTAGTTTGTAATTTCTTACTTGGTTACCATGTAATATGAATAATGGTTAAAAAAAGTTTTATGTTGTTTTATTATTCACATCTAACCTATAGAAAGTGAGATGTAAAACTATAATAATAATTTCAATGCACAAGTGACCTTCTAAAGTGGCTGGTGTGAAAAGATGTGGTGTAAAAAAATGTGGGGTGAAAACATGTGGAGTGAAAACATTTGGAGTGAAAACATGTGAGGTGAAAACAAGTGGGGTAAAAACATGCAGGATTTGTTAAGTTGGATTAAGTATAATATTTGATTTGGGCCCTGTAAATTACCAAGTTTAAAATAAACAAATCCATTTCAAAGTACTGGTAAAAATTTCATGTAAACTTTTTTTTTTTAGAGAACTTCTTTGCAAAAAATCTTTGGACTCATTTTCTCGCTGGGTTTACATCTTTGTTGAAGAAACTTTGAAGTTTTCAATGAAGTTTGTTGATTGATATTTAAATCAAATTTAAATTAAAAAATATTTACCATACAAATTAAATTGATTTTAATTAAAAAGATAAAACAGCAAAATAGACAATAAAACTATTTAGATATATTTTAATAAGTATGAAGTGTTTCATCTTTAATAAATATGAAGTATTTTTATTTGCTTGATGTCATGTTGTCTTGCGGCATGCTAACAAGAACACAGTTGAACAATGACATGGTATCATGTGTTCATAATGTTATCTGACATGTTTATTTAATCCATGATGATATATTTTTTAAATCATGTCTTTTTTATCTTTAAAATAAAAAATTTGACCAGATTTGTTTTTTAAGAAAACAATTTTTTATTATATGTAACATATGAAAACAATAATCACATTTTTTACATTTGCTTTTTGTTGTTGAATTTAAATCTACAAAGTTTTTTTTGTTTTTTTTAAGAAAAATATTTTGTTTTTTTTTAAGAAAAAAAAAACAAAATATTTTTTACGTAATTTTTTTAAAAAGAATCATAAAATAATTCTGGCATTTTGTTTTTGATAAATGCAACTATATATATAAAAATATAAATAAAATTTTTATGAAAATAATATTCAGAATTTTTTTCTCCCCAAATCTCAGTTTTAATATTTCCAATCACAGCTTTTTTTGGAAAAATGGCAAACAGCTTTTATAAGGTTTTACTGTATCTTTTGAATTTAAAAATATTTTTTTTTATTTAGAAGATTTAAAGTTTCTAAATAAATAAAAAAAAAATGAATTAGATGCTGAGACAGAATTTATTGAACTTCTGCGAAGTATAAATTTTTAATAATGGGCGTAAACACTTTTTAGATAAAAAATTTCAAATAGTACCCTAATAATTGTAATAGTTAGTTTATTTATTTTTTTGTTTGTTTCCTTTTCAAAATACAATTTATGTTTCCCAAAGTTTAGTTAGGTTTTTTTATTATGATGTTTACCAATGAATACAATCAATATCGTTTTGAATACCTAAACAATTTTAGCTTTTAATTATTTTATAATAGCTTACATATTTATTTTATCAATTCTAAAGTTTATATTTTGACACCACATCAAATTAATAAATGTGATGCCAAAAAGTTCATTATTTAATCCTTTTTCATATTTTTGCCTCTAACAAAGTCATGATTAATTTATTAGAAGCCATATGGTTCATATTTTTATAAAAAATGATTGCTTCTGTTTTTTTTAAAAGGTTTGGACTCTCACGATCAACACCCATTAAAATAATGGAAACAATTATTTCACAATTTCTATGCAGTAAATTTATATGCAGTAATTAGCGGCTATCATCTAGTTAAAATGCTGTTAATTTTTTGCTTTGCTAAAATAATATCATCACACATGAATAAATATATAAATCTGTAAATTTTAGTGCTTAAATAATGAAATTTATCGCAAAATTTTAGTGCTTAAATAATGAAATTTATTTTTTCATAAAGAAAAATGTTTGCTGAAAATCGGATCCATTTTTGTTTGAAAAACAATGCATAGAAACATTTAGTTTTGATTTTATTTGAAGATGCCATTTTTGTGTAATATGAGCATGCTCAAATTTCCCAGAGCTTTTCATTGAAATTACCTAGTTAAAAGTCCTAAAATAGCATTGGTTTTAATTACTTTTTTAATA
>NC_088925.1:50582500-50600000 GCF_038396675.1 Hydra vulgaris
ATGCTTGGTCTTTTAAAGTACACTTTTTAATGTCATAATGCTTTTCTGTAGAATTCTACTCCATCTGTGTTTTACTTGTGCCTTCTACATAAGTAGGCAACGCTAGCTTGGAACATTTAATAGAAGACAAGCAAATTATTGTGAGAATACAGCATGGAGCCAGGAAGGTATCAAAAAAACTGAAAAAATTAAGCTATAAGTTCAAATGTACAACCTCACATCTAAGTATAAAAATCTCTTGTATAAAAAATATTAATTAGAAATAAAATTAATTAGAAAAAGTATTAAAAAATGTTAATTAAAAAGTTTAAGGTTGGGAGTAACTTATATAGCATAGTTAACTATTCATATATAACTTATAGCATAGTTAACTGTTTCCTTTTTATTAATTCCACCAAGAACTATTCACTTAGAAAAACACAGCAACTATTTGCTCTTTTCAATTGTTACTGTATTACCAACTCATGGAACACCCTACCAAATAATGTAATCTACTCTGTCTCTGTTAACAGCTTCAAAGCAAGACTTAATAGGTTCCAAGTTTACAACAGCTCAAAATTCCCTTAAGTGAGGTTGCTTGATCTTCTCCTAAAGATCTCTTCACAAATACTAACTATAATTGGATAATCTACATTTAGTGTTCAATTTTTTTTTGTTTTGTGTCCATTTTTACTTTTGTTGTAACAAATACTGCTTCTAATATTTACTAGTATTTAACAATATTTACTGCTTACTACAATATTTACTATTTATATTTTAATTGTTTTTAATTATGTTAAGGTGGCGCTTCAACTTGGTTTATCTCATTATGAAATTGCAGATTTATGTTTGGATACACTTGATCGACTTCAAAAGAAGTTAAATGAATCAGATATGGAGAGTATAGTGACATTAGTTCTTCCATATTTTAACGATTACATACAACCTATATTCAAAGAAGGTGAAATTTACTTTTACTTTTTTAGAACAACAATTTAGAATTTTTCATAGTGAAATAATGAATATATTTTCCTCATGATAGATGATAGTTACACAGAGCATGTTACTTTAACAAAAAGTGAAAGAAAAATTAAAAGAGTTCCTATTCGATATCTTAAAGCTTTAGCAATGTCACCAAAAGTAAATTTTATTAATTTTGATAAATTTACTATAAATTAAACTAGAATAAACTTCTTGCTCAAGAGTATTGTGCAATTCTTAGTAATTTTTTGTTTTTTGTTTTATAATAGTTGCTTTTAAATAGGTAATAAGAGTTTAAAAAAAAAGTTGTTATTTACAAGGATTTGTCAGAATCCCCTTTGTTTAACCTGGAGTTGCGTATTGTTAAGTTTCTTGGATGCTTGGGCGGAAGATTAAGCATTGGTATTTTGCAGAATGCTGCAAAATTTAGTAAACATATAGTTTGGGACACCAATCAGCATTTGCCATTTGCCCTTCCATTTCGTGATATGAAACCAACAATTTATCTAGGTACCAACTTGGTGTATATATGTAGAAATATAAGTAGATCAAAGTGTATATATGTAGAAATATAAGTACACAAGTTTATATAAAATAGTAGAAATGAATATTTTAAAGTATATAAATATATTCAGCAATAAGTATTTTTTCTTATCGTAAAAATGTTTTTTTTTACTTGTGGAAATATATTCTCAAGTCGAGATATTTTTTTACTTTATTTAAGATATGTTTGTTCCTCGTGTTGTGGAGCTTGCATTGTACTCAAGCAACAGACAAATCAAAGTAGTTTCAAGTGAGCTTTTGCATGGATTGGTTATATTTATGCTTGGTATAGAGTCTCAGCAACAAGGAAAACGAACTTCACAAACGGTTTTTTTCTATTTTATTTATGTAGTAATAAATTTATTCTTAAGATTCATACTGCTGTTTTATACTGCTTTATTCTAAAAACTATTTATAACTGGTCTTATACCAGTAGACTTTTTTCATCACTGATTCTTGCAAAAGCTATAAAATTAAGGTAATTAAAGCTTTCTTATATGAATAAAAACATTTGTTATGTAAGGTATTATTCAGGTATTCATTTCAGGATCAGTTTTCTTTTATATTCGTAATAATGACTAAAATTACCCTTTACTGCTGACTCAACGAGAGGTCAGTAGTAAAGGATAACTTAAAAAGACATATTGTTGTGGACTCATTAAACTTTTTCTTTGATTTCACTTTGACTTTGAGTTGATTCAGTTACTCTTACTGACTTGCTATTTATCAATATAAGAATATTTATCAATATATGAATATCAACAATATTGCGATGGCTATTAAATAAATAAGTTTTGTTTGGGTTAAAATTCATCAGCCACTGCAAGCCACAACTGTCACAAAAGAGAAATTTAAGATCAGCTGCCTATTTTAAATTATCTAAAAGTGATGACCTTTTTTCAAAAAAAAGTATACAGTATCAGCAGGTAGAGCCACTTTAGAGTATTGATGATTTTTAGACTATCAGAAAGGTAGTTAATGTAGAAAGTTAATATATTAGAGAAACTGAGCACAAGCCAGAGAATCTCAATAGATCAGTTCATAAAAATTATATTCAATAAAATGCTACGACTCATACTATTGTCCTAGCTACCAAAACTAAACGCTAGCTACCAAAACTTCCAGCTAAAAAAGAACTTGGTATTTCGTAATTTTAGACTGCATTTAATTTTTTACTTCAGTCTGGTTACCTTAAATATTTTATAATCTTATTATTAGATAAAGTTGTCAGTTTTAAGTCAGCAAATTTGACATGATGATATAAAAGTAATTATAAGATGATGTTTTAATTTTTTTTTTTAAATAAAAAAGATAAAAAATTTCTATTTAGTGTACCTAGTTATAAATGATTTATATAAGTACTAATTATTTAATTAGGTATCTATGGAGCGTTTGTATAAGGAAATTTTTCCAGCACTCATCAAACTTTCTTGCAGCCAAGAGCAGGTTTTTTTTAAAAAATCTCTTCCATTAATATATATATATATATATATATATATATATATATATATATATACATACATTACATACATACATACATACATACATACATACATACATACATACATACATATATATATATATATATATATATATATATATATATATATATATATATATATATATATATATATATATATATATATATATATAAATATATATATATATATATATATATATATATATATATATATATCAGGCCTTGTTACGAGATTTCGCTGCGTAGCGAAAACGCGTAACGCATTTCTAAGTAACTCAACTCAGCAAATATATTTTGCATCGTTAGAAGCTATATTGCGTCACTAGCGTCTTTTCAAGTACCGCATTGTAATTAAAGTTATTTTATTAACGCGTTAAAAATCATACAAACTGTTTGTTTTTTTCTCACTATAACAAAAGTTACAAATAAAATCTAAGTTCTTATTAAAAAAATCATTTTTATTATTTTTTTCAAATATGAACTAAATTTTTATTTTGAAAAAAATATTTTTTTCATGAAACGTAAAATATTTGTTTATTTATTTTCTTATGATTTTATATTTGGTTTTTGGTTATTTTATTAACTGTTAATACATTTTTTCTTATTTAATTTGTGAACTCTTTTTAATAATGTTTTTAAACAATAAAGTTTTTTTTTGTTATTTATCAGTTACCGATAACATATTCGTGATCATAATTTATTTTCATAAATTAAATGAACGTCATTAAAACTTTACGTTATTGAATTAACAATAAACAAAATATCTTATTAATAAAATATTTACATCAAAATAAATCGTGCATTTTTTAAACTTATTATGACTAAAAATAATTTTTATATTTAAAAGGAATTTATATATTTAATTCCTTAAGATAAAACTTAAAACACTTTTTTTTTTTAACTAATTTTTAATAACAAAAAAAAAATTATGAAACAAACTGTTTCTTTAACAAAAAAATCTATTATTTTACAATTGCGGTTAAATGCTTTTACTTACGACTTTATTTCTTCTGAATAAATGTCACGTTAACGTTAATCAAAAGATAATTTAAATATTCTAAAAGATTTAAGTTTTTGCGTAGCGCAAAACTGCTGACCGCGTAGGCAAATCGCCTTTTCGCAAGCAAAATGCGAGCTGCGTAACGCTTCTTAACAAGGCCTGATATATGTATATATATATATGTATATATATAAAAATATATATATATAAAAATATATATATATAAAAATATATATATATAAAAATATATATATATATATATATATATATATATATATATATATATATATATATATATATATATATATATATATATATATATATATATATATATATATATATATATATATGGTTGTGTTTGTGTGTAATGCTTTTGTAATGCTAACACTGCAGTTTTGATTTAAATTACCTAAAAGTAGCAATTTTTATTAAATTTATTTTAAGGTTATTTTTTAGTTAATGCTTAGTGATTTATAGATTATATTTACAGATTTAGAGATTATAAATCACTAAGTTAGTTTTCAGTTTTATTTGTGTGTTTAAATTGATCAATATTAAAATAATATACATTTTGTTATTAATATTGATATTTGACATCTGTTTTTTTTTAAATCATTTATTTTTCTTTAATATTTGTAAATAGAAATGTTTTTTTTATTTGTAAATACAAATGTTTTTAAAAGATTACTATAAACAACAAAAATTTTTTTTGGACACAGCTAATACTCTCTAAATAAAGTTTTGTATTGTATTGTAGTTGTATTTTATAAAACTTGGTTGAGATTGGAGCTAAGAAAAGTTATTTACATTTAAAGTTTATTTTGATTGCATAATTCATATAGCTCATTTCCTATAATTTTAAGTCTTTTATAATTTCATGCACTTTTTTAAATTTTGTCAACTTATTTATAACAGCCAGCTACAAGTTTTACTGTAAAAAAAGAAAAGAAAAAAATTCTTCGTTGTCTAGAAATCACAGTCTAAAAGTAAAAAAATTATGAAAAATACGAACTTTAGGAAGCCATAACTATTAAAGCCAACTTAGCAACAAGAATTTGTTTATATTAGAACATAGCTGTGGGTTTAATCTTCATCTAAAAAAATACAATTGCGCATGGTTGCATTGGCATCTCAAAACAC
This sequence comes from Hydra vulgaris, assembly GCF_038396675.1. Lineage (NCBI taxonomy): Eukaryota > Metazoa > Cnidaria > Hydrozoa > Anthoathecata > Hydridae > Hydra > Hydra vulgaris. The sequence continues at coordinate 50,587,624 of NC_088925.1, forward strand.
GTTTTTTCTAAACACGTTTTAGAAAAAACTGTTCCAACTTTAGACCGCTTTAAAAAAAGAAGCCAATTTCAAAAACCACTTCAAAAAAAAAAGCCATATTTTAAAAATACCTTAACTGGAAATATGTTCATAAAAGTGTAATCTACCATATACAAAAAAGTTTATGTGCAATCTTAACTTAGTCTCTAAAAAAATCAGTTTGAAAAATGAATAAAGTATCAAAAAAATCATAAAATTTCATAAGGATACATATTAAGGACATCATGTTTTTGATTGCTTACAAAGAAGTATATTTTATATACATTTTTATTTTATATACTATTGAGGAAATTATATTATAAATTAATTACCCTAAATTCAACATCCTTGGCATTATCGTAAAATTTAACCCCCAAATTTACTTGATTATTGTTTTGGAATAGTTTCCTTAATAACAATACACAGAGGAATACGCTTCCTCTGTGTATTGTTATTAAGGAAACTAATCAAAAAATAAATTGCTAATTACAGTACTTTTGTCCTGCGTTGAGTAGTGTGTAATTGTATTAAAAGCTCATGTTCATCAAAACACAATGAATTAGCTAGAAAAATAACAAAGAAAATCAACACATTGCAAATAAACTAAACTTTAAATAATAAATAGTTAAATAATAATTTAAAATAAAGTAAACTTTGTTTGCTATCACATTTTCTTTTTTCTGATTATTATTGGTAAGAAATAATTAAGAATTAATGGTGATGAATCATTGTTATCAGGTGAAGCTATCAAGAATGTCAGTTTGTATCATTCAATACAGTATTTTGCTGAACATATGAAATTGTGGAGACTTTGATATTGGGCAAGGTGTTGATCAACTATATAGTTGCATTACATTTGTATCTGACTATTAAATCCTTTTTCCATATAGTCCAACAGATAAATGTCAACAAATATGCACAAAAAAATTTTAAAAAGCCAAAAGCAAGAGAAGACAGACAGCTACGCAATCTAATTTTCTGTCAAGAGAGTGGTTGTAGTGCATCATTTATTAACAGGACGAAGTACATTTTAATTTTCTTATTCTCAAAGTTCCTTGCTGTATAAATACTTCATGGAAGGTAAACAGACAGGTAAGAAAATGAGTCCAGCTAGGCAGAGAAGTTACTTTGTAAAGATTTAGATCCCCACCAATATGTTGTTTTGTAGCAGATTAAATTTTCGATTTTTAAATTTTTGAGGCCAAAAAGTATAAAGAAGGATCACTGAAAAAACTGGTAGAAACAGCAAGCAATCAGCTAATTGACAAAGAAGAACTGAATAATAAAGACAATTATGATAACTGGTAAAAATATTGAAAATAACGATGAAGATAATGAAAATGAATTGGAATGGCAATACAAGAACAGGTGAATGTTATAATATAATATATTATAACAGTATTTAAAATAAATTACTGACATATTTAAATGTCAACAACAGATAACTCTCTGGTTTTAATATATGCTTTTTTTTTTGTATCTGTGAATTCATTAATACTTTTTAGTATCAGTGAATTGTTTCTATTATCAGTGCATTTGTTTAACAGGTACATTTTATTATCAATAAGTTAGCTGCTTATAAGAGAGACAATTGGGTGGCTGTAGAACATAATAGCATATTGTACCGCAGTATAGTTACATAGTTAAATTTTTTTATTTGGTGTCTTCTGAAATACAATGTTTAAACATTGTTTTATTCTAATGTAGTTATTTAATTTAATAATTTGTTTCACTGTTCAGATTAATAAGGATAGCGTAAGTGTTACTTGCATGGAATACTTAGCATGTGACAAAAACTGTTTTAAATAACCAGTAAGAGAGCAAATCCTTAACTAAGAGGAAGATCAAATTTTATTTCAAATATTCCAATCAACCCATGATCACTGTAAGCAACTTTGATAAAGTTAACATTATTTTAGATAGCATACTTCTTTGTAGGAAATAAGTAGAACATTTTTGATTCAATTTATTCTACCACTAACATACTAGTTTTTATATGATATTGTAAAGTATTTTATATATTATTATATATAAAATTCTTTACATAGATTTAGATATATAATTTATTATATATCTATGTATATATTATAAAGAAAACTAGATTTTATCTTTTTTCAAATTGATTTTTCTAGAGTAAGTTAAGATTGCACGTAAATTTTTATTTATATGGCAGTCTACATTTTTTGTGTAGATTGCCATATAAAAAAGTCTATATTTTCAGTTAATATTTTTTTCAAATCTTTTGGCTTCAGTTTTTATAACGGTATAAAGTTGGAACATTTTTTTTTTAAACATGTTTTTAACTGCTGATTTTTTGAGATATGTATGCAACCAAGCGCAATTATTTTTTCTAATGGAAGATTAGACCCAAGCTAACATATGGCATAAAAAAGTCTGCGTGGCTATGTTGGTTTCAATAGTAATGGCTTCTTAAAGTTCGTACTTTTTCACAATTATTCTACTTTTAGACTATGATTTATAGACAGCGAATAACTTTTTATTTTTTATTTTTCTAGTAAAACTTGTAGCTGGCTGTTATAAATAATTTGAAAAAGCATTTTAAAATAAATAATATTCCAGTTATAGCTTCTTAAAGTATGACATAATGCAGAGTAAGCAAGTTGACTAAAGTTTGTTTGATTTTTAAAGTACCGCCATGTTCAAACAACAAATATTTAGACCAAAATATTTTGTATTTATTAAAGCATCTATTATCAAGAGCAGAATTAGTGACATTCAGTTGTTTTTTTCCTTAAAAATTGTTTGATTCTTAAGGACAATGGTTCTTAAATATTAACAAATAATGTTAATAAAACAATTATTTATATTATTAATAATATTATTATAAAATTTTTTTAAAATTATTTTTCGGTTAATATATTTTGTTTTGAAATAAATATCTGGTATGTAATTTATTGAAATAGGTATCTGAACAACTTTTCAGTCCATTGTTGTTTCAAATTATACATTGGTTTACAGGAAGATCAAAATATGAAAGTCCTGAAACTTTTGTTTTATTGGATGCAATACTTGTATGTTACTTACATTTTTTTGATTATATGAAATATTTGTATGTGTTTTTCAACTTTTCATGCCATAAAACTTTTTTATACTGTATGTATGTATGTATGTATGTATGTATGTATGTATGTATGTATGTATGTATGTATGTATGTATGTATGTATGTATGTATGTATGTATGTATGTATGTATGTATGTATGTATGTATGTATGTGTGTATGTATGTATGTATGTATGTATGTATGTGTGTATGTATGTATGTATTTATGTATCTATGTATCTATGTATCTATGTATGCATGTATATATATATATATATATATATATATATATATATATTATATATATATATATATATATATATATATATATATATATATATAGATATATATACTATAGCGTGATTAGATAACTAGTTTGTACTAGTTTTTTGATCTGTCTTTATAGCATACAGGTTTTCAGAAAAAGGAGAAATAACAAAGAATAGTAAAAAAAAAAAAAGATTGCTGCCCCATGCCAAACCTTCAGTAGATGTAGTGGCACTCCTTTGTGACAGCAGGCTATAAGATAGCCAATGTATGTACTGAAGCCCCTGGCAGTAGGCTATTTTAGTGTGATGTCAGATATGTTATCTAAAAGTGCATTTTTAGCTATAAATATATATATATATATATATATATATATATATATATATATATATATATATATATATATATATATATATATATATATATATATAGTTCTATAGTTTGTTGGCTTTAGGAAGAGCGGAAGGAAAAAAGTGATTCTTACGCCAACACATACGTCACTTTTAATTACTTTTGACTTTCGTCCAGCATTTCCGTGTTGGACGAAAGTAAAAACCATTAATTTAATTACAAATTAATCGTTTTTTAAAAAAACCACAAAAACGCAAATTTAATTGACCAGAATGTTTTTAAAAACATTCTGAATGTTTTTAAAACATTTTAAATGTTTTTAACAATATAAACAATGTTTTTATTTTTATTTTTTTTAATAAAATGTTTTTATTTTTATTTTTTTTAATAAAATGTTTTTATTTTTATTTTTTTTACTGTAAATCGTGCGCGGAGTGTTGCTACATCGACTATCTTATAGCCTGACTCGCAAGGGAGTGCTGCTACATCGACTGACAAATAGCCTGACTCGCAAGGGAGTGCTGCTACATCGACTGACAAATAGCCTGACTCGCAAGGGAGTGCTGCTACATCGACTGACAAATAGCCTGACCCGCAAGGGAGTGCTGCTACATCGACTGAGGGTTTGGTTGGGGCAGGCAGTCTATCATTATTAAAAAAAAAAAATTCCGGTCTTGCATTTTAATTTTTACTTTTTGTCAACAAAATATCGAAAAAACTTTCGGACATCTAAGGGTTCTATATATATACATATATATATATATATATATATATATATATATATATATATATATATATATATATACATATATATATATATATATATATATATATATATATATATATATATATATATATATATATATATATATATATATGTATGTATATATATATATATAGAGTTGCAACTCAAAAAAAACCTGCACGTTTTTTTTATAAAAAACAAGTTTTTTTTGCAAAAAAAACAGGCCTGTCCTAGAAACATGTTTTTAATTGTTTTTTTTGTTTTTTTTAGGTGTCCATTAAATTTTATATATCAATTATCCTTTAAAAAGTTACAGTGTCAGTAAACCTTCAAAATATACATGTTTTTTATTAAATGTAATGTATTTTACCCTATATAATATTTCTTACAAATTTATAGAGTTGCAACCCAAAAAAAACGGTTTTTTTCTTCTTAAAAACTGTTTTTTATAGTTTTTTTTATTTTTTATTTTTTTAGTATTTATTAAATTTAAGGTATTAATAATACTTGAAACAGTTTCAGAGGCATTAAACCTTCAAAATATGAATGTTTTCTATTAAATAAAATGCATATTTAAAAAAAAAAAAGTATTAAATATTAAAAAAAAAAATTAAGTAATTTTTTTAACATATCTCAAAAAAACTATACTAGTAGCTACTAGTTAATTGTAAGTATAACACTACTGAATGAATTAAATAAAAATGTTATTTCAGCAGTGTTATTTCATTCATAAAAATGAATGAAATATCACTGCATTGCAAAATACAAAAATGAACTAACAGTTATATAAAATTTACTTTAATGTTTTATTTACTTTTGTTTATTACTTTTGTAAAATTTTAGTAGTTTATTTCTTTATTTTATATATTTCAATTTTAAACAGAGTTTAAAATTGAAATTTTAACTAGTTTTAATTATTGGAATTTAAAATTTAAATAGTTTGGTTTATTTTGAAGATTTAATTTTGTTTTTTATTAGTTTTTTTATCTTGGATTCATTTGAGTTTAGAAAATTTAAATCATTTTTTTCAAATGTTTATTCAAATTGCAATTAGATAGCTAAAATTTTATTTATTTAAAAAGTATTCAAGTAAATAAAAATAACACAATAACTAAGTTTGTATAACTAATGAAAAAAACTTAATATTAAACAATTTTAAAAATATTGTCTATATTTATTTAAAAAAAAAAGAAATCTAAAAAAAAAAAAGCCAGGCAGAAAGAAACGTTTTGTAGCTACATTGTTTAATGAGGCACCTTTAGAATCTGGAGGTTCTAAAATTCAACAAGTTATATGCAAATTTTGCAGCTTAAAGCTATCAAAAAATGGCACTCGAATGACCGAGCACATTGCAAAATGTATGAAATGTGGAGATCAAATAAAAAACAAATATTTGAATGATATGCCTTTTAAACAAAAGAAAGTTCAAACTGAACTAATGATGGAAGAAGATATTCCTGAAAACTTACCTATTCAATGTATGGAAAAAAAGGAAAAAATATGTTTATCATCTGCTATATTGCAAATTCCAATTGAGTCCTTCTTTCGAACCCCAAGCTGTTGTGGAAACCAAAGTAGGTCTACAACCCTTAAGTTTGGAGACTGTAAGCCAAATAAAACCAATTCAGATAAGCCTCCCTTGAAACGATTGCATTCTTCAACAAGATTTCCATTCACACCTCAGAAAAATAAAATTGCATCCTACATTTTCTCGGACAAAATGACTAATGAACAAATAGTAAGAATTATATTTAGAATATTTAATACTTTCAAATATTTAGCAAACTTTATTTAGTACATAAGTAATTTTTGTAATAACAATTTTTGTAAATTTCATGTTTTTACAGGATGAATCGCAAATGGGTTTAGCACGCGCTGTCTATGTTACTGGGTGCTCATTAAGAGTTTTTGAAAATAAACTATGGATAGACAGCTTTGCAAAATTGAGACCTGCATTTAAATTACCTAACCGTGATATGTTGTCTAATACCCTACTTGAAAGGGTTTATAATGAAACCTCAACTACCGTTAAAGAACTTGTGGGAACTGCTTTAAGTGTAGCAATTTTGTGTGATGGGTGGAGCAATATCAGGCAAGGAAAATATGATTTAAAATAGTAGGACTATTTATCTACGTTCTGATTTGTGCACTAGTATAGGAGTATCCAATACCTAGATACTTTTAAACGTTGTATAACAAAATTATGTAATAATGTAAGCTACACATGTATAATTTAGGTGCATTCTAACTTCATGTGTATAATTCATAAATAATAAAAATCAGTAATAAAGATAGATTTTACTATTTACAGGAATGAAGGAATCATTAATTTTGTTGTAACGGTACCTCAACCTATATTTTGGACCAGCATAGAAACAGGTAGTCTTTTTAGATTAATTTTAGTTATCATGTCTTCAGAATTGTCAGATAGCAAGTTTTATTTTAAATTCTCCAAAGTTGTAAAGTTTTTCAAAAATATTTAAATTTTTATAGTTTATTATAATTATTAAACGTATAACTCTTTATTTAGGCGCAGAAAGTCATACTGGCGAATATATGGCAAACATAGTTAAAAAAATAATATGCGATGTTGGACCTATGAAAGTTCTTGGTGTTTGTACTGATAATGCAGCCAATATGAAAAAAGCATAGCAACTAATAGTTACTGAATTTCCTCACATATATCCTTATGGATGCCTGGCACATACCTTAAATTTAATTTTTACTGATGCGAGTAACTTGAAATCAATAGCAGATTCCCAAAGAAATTGCACAATGGTGGTAAAAGGGATAAAGAACTCTCAAATTTTATCAGTTTTGTTAAAACAACATCAGCAGAAATCAGGACAAATCATTCAACAATCACTAAAGCTTCCAGTAACAACTAGGTTTATTAAAAATTAATTTTATAATAAAATTAAACATAAAAACATAAAAAATAAAACATAAAAAGTATTATTATAAATTTTTAAAAAATTTATATTACATTATAAATCATAATACTTAGTATGGAAATAACATTAGGCAAATAAATATTTAATTATAAATAAATATATTCTTCAGATTATAATTCAATTATACATTGTATGAAAAGTCTTCATAACAACAGATTAGCACTACGGGGATTAGCTATTGACGATGAAGCAAAATCTCTTGCTAAGCCTATTCAAAACCTATTGTTGTCAGAAGTGTTCTGGGATAAAGTGGATGGGTTTATCAAGTTATTAAAACCAATAGCCATAGCCATTGCAGCAGTTGAAGGAGATAAATTAAGTCTCTCCATTGTTGCAAAAACATTTTCAGATTTAGAAAAGTCTTTTCAGGACAATATCCTTTGCAGTCCAATTCTAAAAAGCAAGGAAAATGCTATGATGGAAATAATTGCCAAAAGAAGGAAATTTCACATTCAAAACATTCATCTTGCTGCAAATTTAGTGGATCCACGTTATAAAGGATGTCATATCTCTGGAGATGAAAAGGTGAGTATTTCAGAATTTAATCCTCATTTAAATTAATTGAAAAAAAAGGAAATTATATTTAAAATGAATTAAGATGCCTTATTTAAAACATCTTCTTTAGATTGATGCCATTGAAACGCTACATAAATTAGGAAAAATGGATTCTTCTATTAAAGAATGTGATGACAAAATTTTGGGTGAGATAGCTGATTATAGATCAAACGAAGGGCTATAGATCAAACGAAGGCAAAACCTTTTATATGGGCTTCAGTAAAACATTCATCTCCTGTAAGTTGGTGGAAGGGAATATGTTGTTCTTGTGCTCCAATACTATCAATATTGCAAGTAAAATTTTATTACTTCCACCAACAAGTGCTGCAGTCGAAAGTTCATTTAGTAGACAATCTTGGATCCACAATCAAAAACGGAATAGATTAACAAATGACAGAGCTTCAAAATTAGTATTTATATCACATAATTTACAACTCAAAAATCTAAAATATAATGCAGAATCATCAACAAGTCAAAGCCTAGAATTTTTTCTGGACAATGGTACTTTACAGAGTTTAGAGTCAGAGGTATCAAGTGACTCTGAAGAATATGGATTTGACTTTACAATAGAAGACCTTAATGAAGAAGAAAGCCAGAATACAGAGTCTTTTGTTAATTAAAAATAATTTTTTCAAGTGATGTACTATATATTTATCATATATCATGTTACTATTATATATTGTATTATATTTATAATAAAAATAGAAATTAAATAAAAGTAAATAATTTTTTTTAATCTAAAAAAACAAAAAAAACACAATTAAAAAAAAACGGTTTTTTTTTTGCAACTCTCTCTCTCTCTCTCTCTCTCTCTCTCTCTCTCTCTCTCTCTATATATATATATATATATATATATATATATATATATATATATATATATATATATATATATATATATATATATATATATATATATATATATATATATATATATATATATATAAATATATATATATATATTAAGTTTTTTGTTGATGAGGTTCCCTTTAAACCTAAAAACTTGGCTTTAACCTAACAATGTTCAGTGGTAGCAGTATTAAATCAAAGGTTGTCATTTAGAAATTTTTTGATTTAAACTCTTCCAATTTTTAGCTTACAAATCTCTTACCAAAAGTAAGCTTTTTATTTTTAATAAAAAATTTTATTTGTTAATATTAACATTACATGTGTGCAGCATAAAAATTTTTTGTTAAATTTAATTTGATTTCAACTAAATTGACTATAAACCGTTTAAAGTCGAAATTAGTCAACTTTGAAAAATCAAATAGTCAATTTAATCGACTATGGGTTTTTTACTAGTCAACTCAAAGTTGATTTAGTAGATTAATAATTTAAAAATCCATATATCTATTCATTCAATTTAATTTTTTCAATCTTTAGTTTTTGTATGTTCAATTAATAACAATAGCATGTGCTATTACAACTTTTACATGGCACCTAGCTTTTTGTTTACCATCTATCTAAGTAATTTTTTATACCTTAAACTTTCGTTTATATATTTCATTAATTTTCTGTTTGTTTTTTTGTTTATTCTATGTTTGTGATTGTTGAAAATACTTTCATACAGGGTTGTTCCAAGCTGAATTGGGGCCCTGGGGCAAAATTAAATTGTGAAGCAGTAAAATCTAAATGTTATTTATACAATTCTTTTGCAAATATGATTGCATATTGCACTATTTGAATTGCTTGCCTAAGCTAAAAATTTTTGTTTTGAGATATAACCAGTTTTAAGTCACTTGATATTAGAGAAATTTGTTAACTGGTGGTTTCTAACAATAATGATAATCTAGAACTTTTTTTTTTTTTTTAAACATCTTTGCTTCCAACAAGGCTGCAAGCATCCACTAATTAAAGTTGGAAGTTACTGGAAGAGAAAAGATGAAGATTGTAGAGCAAGATAACGATTGACAGACAACTTAAAGGATTGCAAATTATATAAATCAGGAAAGCTAGATGAAGGAAGCAAATTCCAAAGAAATGATGTTTGAGGAAAAAAACTAGACGAATAAGAGTTTTTGGAGCACTTAGGAACAGTCACAGAAAAAGGATGAGACTTAATTGAATGGCAAGTAACGCGAGAATGAATTTTAGTAGATGGCTCAATAGACGCTAGCTCTTTAGAGCAGTGCCCATTATAGTATTTGTTGTAAAGAGAAAGAGAAGCAACATTACGACAACGTGATAATGGTTGGAAGTGCAAGAGCAGGTCCAACTATGTTTGCAATGCATTTTTGCACCTTGTCTAAAAGAACTTGCACAAGTTTTACTATTTGGCTACCTAAAAGTATAAATTTTCATAAGATGTTTATAAAAATGTTGATAATTGGTCATTAAACAAAAACTAATTAATTGGCTAATACAAGAAAACTACATTGTAGAACAATTATATGCCATTGAAACCTGTATGTTGTACTGTAGCTCAAGTTGACTCTGCACAAACCACCAGACAAAGCACAATTTATTGAGTGGAATAAAGAATCGATAAGATATCGTCTAGTTCCTAACAACTGTCAGGAACTAGACTATATCTTATCGATTTTTTATTCCTATAGATGATTTTAGAGCTATGGATGATTTTAGAATTTTGGTATAGTTTAGTGGTATGGCTTGCATACTAGCATTGTTGTGGCAATTTTTAAGCTTTTCTTAACTCTAAGACAAATTTTTTCTGTCTCTATTAAGGTATTTTTTGAATATATTCTCATATTTGATTGTTGTTCTTTTTCTTTATGATTTTTATTTACCCATTAGTCTTTTTGTTATGGCACTTATTTATCCACAAGGTTATTACTAAATTGTGGATGCCTTAATATCAGTTATGCTGATGAGAAACTGTTTGTCTTTTGCATTAACCAGTTAACTAAGGCATTTCTAAGCCAGATCTTCATTGTTTTTGTAAGCTTGTCCTTAAATTCATTAATATTTTGAATATTTTTGTCTGTGTTTCTATTAGTATAGTTGATTTTCAGCAGATTTTTTTACCTTTTTGAATAATCTCAAAATTTCTTCTGCTATTTTCTTTCGTTTGATTGTTTTGTATATTTGTTTTATTATAAAATGCTAGAATTGAGTTAGTTATTTGACTTGCAGCATCTGTCTTTATTTGGAATATGTTGATGATGTGCCATTTATAATGGAAAAAAAAAAAAAAAGAAATGAAAAGGCTAAAAAGCAACAACATTAGGTAAAACTATGGAGCAAAATAAATCTCTTCAAATCTTTTTTCCAAATAGTTTTAGGAAGAATGAACAAGGATGAAGGATAAACATTGGTTAATATAATATTCTAACTAACTTCTTAGTAAGTTTACAAATATTTGAAAAACTATTTTTAGCTTGAAAAATTTGCTACCACTAAACATTGCCTAATTTTTAATAAAGTTTAAAACTTTTACTTTTTATGATCATCAAAGATGAATGAATGGATGAGAAATTCATTTCATGAGACAAATGGATGAGATTCATTTCATGAATTTCATACATTTAAAAAAGTCATGCTAAATAAGAGAACATATCGAAAATTTCAACACCCTAATAATAATGTTTAGGATGGTGTATCAGATCCTGATAATAGTGCTGTGAGAGACTTCAGTGCAAAATGTGTAAAAGAATTTCTGACATGGTCAATAAAGCAAACAACGGAAAAGGTTTTTTTAACACTTTTCATAATTTAATATTGAAATAGTTATTTTTTTGCAAGTGTTTTCTTTATCATTTTAGCAAATGGAATCAAATCCAGGAAATCCAAAAAGGCTTTTCAAGCGAATGATTAGTTTAGCTTGCCATCCCAATCCTTATAAAAGAATATCTGCTGCTATTGTTTTTAACAATTGTTACACTGTTTTCAGGTATTTATGTTGTTACAGTTTTTAGGTATTTATGTTGTTACACTGTTTTCAAGTATTTTAAGAACTTTTTTTTTACAAACAAGCTTCACTAGAAGTAAAATACAACAAATATAAGTTATATAAAAAAATTTATTTGAATTAATGTATTAATTTTTAGAGAGGAGGAAATTCTTGTGAATACATTTATCTTGGAGTTACTTATAGTATATATAAATGGCCTATCACTTTCACATAAAGATGAAAAATCGTTTGGTATGTCAAAAAATGCTTAAAAAATTGTATTTTTCATAATTAGTTTTGAACTCTAACTTTGAAATCTATCATTAGAAATTTATTGAGCTTTCATCTCATATTTTCAGGAAGCATTGACCAATATGAACTGTCTTTGCAGCACATGGAAAAGATTATTAAAAAGAAATGTGATATATTGCTAAAACCTTTCAAAAATAGGCGTCACCCAACGTATCTAAAGTTTTCTTTTGTCTAATTTTGTAAAGTTTTTTGAGCTAAAAGTTTTTTATTTTATTTACTTTTATTGATTAATTTAAGGCAATTTAAAGATACCACTGATTTTAACC